>NC_083603.1:36290924-36595042 GCF_029168945.1 Cannabis sativa
TTGCTAAGATATTAACTAGGAGTGGATTGGGATGAGGGTTATTGGCACTACAATACATCAATAAAACAGAAGTAAGGTTTTGGTTCAAATTCATACACAAGTTCAGAAAATAACAAATAATCACTTATGTTATAAAAATACTAAATTTAACATAGTTTATTTTCCAAGGTTTCCAACATAATGAAATACAGTGTCCCAGTAGGCGAGAGTCAAAGATAACATTATTTGAATAGAGTAGTCAGCTCATCTAAAATAAAACAATTTTAGCAACCTTTTATTCGATCAAAATGAGAATCCAACGTTTTCCCGGTAGGCAAGAGTCAAGGTTATTCTCATTTTATGAGCTTCCACCATTGTTTCATGTTTTATGAGTTTATCTCCAAGTAGTCACCGTAGAGGAGAGTCTAATAGAGACGAAAACTCACAAAACACTTATCAAATGAAATCTTACGGTGTTAAAAGTTTTCAATGAATAACCATCCATAAGGGGGACGAAGTCTAGCGTCTCGAGGTTATATTGAAAAAATTTAACTATTATAAGACCAACAATGGAGATCGAATATCTTTTGATTAAAACTCATTATTTAAAACATATATGTATTTTATTTAATCATCTGTTCCATATTTTAATAATGAAAACTTACAAATTAAAGTTGGTTTAAATAAAAAATTAACTTTAATTAAATTTCAATTATTATTTAAATTCAAAAATAATGGAACAAATTTGAAAATATCTTGTTTAAGTTGTTTAGAAGAATCTAAAAAATCAACTTAAATATCTTTCAAATTAGATTTAATTAAATATAAAATTAAGTTGTAACCACTTAATTTGAAAATATTCCATTTTAAGTTAATATTTGAAAAATTATCAACTTAAAAAATATCTAAAATAACCAATTCCTAAAATTCCTCAACTTAATTTTGAAATTTGATATTCAAAAGATATTCAGATTTAAGTTGATTAGTTAGAGATAACTAATTTTCAACTTAAATAGGAATACTTAATGAAAAATTTAAATTAAGCTTCAGAAAGAATCTAGTTGTTTATAATTCTATATTTAATTAAATACAAGAAAATCCATATAGTTTAGCTTAGAATATAACTCATTAAACTATGTTTTTCTTAAATTAATTTCAAAATAAATGAAATTAAGTATGTTGCTAATCAATTTTATTAGGTTTAACTAATTTAATTAACCTAGTACAGTTATCCAAATCAGGCAAATGGGCCTTCACAATTGGGTAGTTCATGTGAGGGGGAGCTGGGTTCAGTATGTCGTACCCACTTCTATTGGCCCCCAACTCTCACACAAAGCCCAAAAGAGAGGAATTTAACATTAAAATGAACAACTGTTATTAATTGAAGAGGCCCAAAAACTAAATGGGCCTAAATAAAATCTATCAAAAACTATGATATTTTATTTAGCAACAACAACCTATATGCATCTATGACAAAATTAAACATATAAGCTCACACAGGCACACATTTGGATGGATCCTATCATGTTGCTAGGTCATACACAGATGAAAGAAGATTGTAAAATTTACCTGTTACAAATTATTTACTTGACCTATTGACAATTGAACCATGGGTTAAAATCAGATCATTGGATCTGTCAACAAGTTAACCATGACAATTTAGATCAAGCAATAATAGGTTTTATAAAACTTACATACAAGCTAAAACACATACTCCTGCAACAAGATGAATTGGATAGTTGGATGTAGGAATTATTTAATTTTAAATAATAATTTTCGAAAATAATTAAATAAGAAAAAAAAATTTGGTTTTTATTAAAATAAAATAATAAAAAAAATTAAAATTAAACCTACAATTTTTGAAAAAATAGGTTTGAACTAACCTAAATATCATTTCAAAAATAATTGCTAACCACCTTTTAAATTTTTAAAGGTATTTTATAAATTAAATATAAAATAAAAATAAATAAATATTTTTTTTCAGATTTTATAATTTAATTTAAATAAAAAATAACAAAATTTAAAAGTTAGCAAAATATCTTACTTCTATTTAAAATTACATGATTATAGTAATCTTATTTTAAATTTAAATATGGTCAAATAATTTAAAAAAAAAAATTAATTTAAAAAATATTTAATATCTGACCTTCAAATTTAAAAAAATAAGATAAAATAATCAAATTTAAAAATAAGATATAAAATCAAGCAAAAAGATAGATTTTTACTTGTTTTCAAATTCAAATTACACTAATATCTAAAATTAAATTTAAAAAATTCAAATTAATTTATTTCTGATATTAGATTTGAAAATTGAAAAGTAAAAATCAAAATACAAACTACACAAAAAATCAGAAGTTAATTCCATGAAATAGCATGAAAAATCGAAGAAAAACGAAAAAATTGCAAGTGGTACGGACAGTATGCGTACTGTCCACTCGCACATGCAGCCAGGCGTGACCGACGTCCCTCGGCGCAGGAGGCTGCACGCAGCCTCTTCCACGCGCGCATGGGACATTTTCAGACAGCACCCGTGTTTGACCGAGGTAGCTCGGTCGAGCTAGTTGTCTGTGCGCGTGTGGTCAAGGGTTCACCCTTATTCGCGCACGTGAAAGGGTTGCACGACCCTGATATTTTTCTGATCTTCAAAAAATCATAACTAATTCAAATAAAATCGAAATTGAGTTCTGTAAAAAAGTAAATTGCTTAATTTTTTCCAAACTATCCAATAAAAATAATTCCAGAAACAGATAATTAATTATTTTTCACGAAAATTCACAAACATCAATCAATCATCATACAACACACAAAACAACATGATACCATCCAAAACACAAACAAATCGTTTTAAGTCCAAATTTCTTGCAAGAAAATCAATTACCATGGCTCTGAGGCCAGTTGTTGGAAATTATTTTACCAGGATCTTAGATCTACTCACAAGTATGTTGATTAACACCCTAAATATGAACTTCTAAAACGATTATAAATTAAACACATATAAAGTATGAGAAACCTTACATTAGGTGCAGTGGAATAATATGTCTCCTTCCGTTCAGATCTCTAACCCTTGTATCCTTTCTGTCGCAGAGTATTATCAAGATCTGAACCAGGATCTCTTTCTCTCCTTTCTTTAGTGTTAAATCTCCTTCTTGTTGAATGTCTTTCTTCACGATCTTCCTCACTATGATTGAGGTATCACTTGCTGTGTGTGGGCACTACTCTATCACTAAGAGGTTCGAAATTTGGAATGAAGAAGAAAGAGAGAGAAGAAGGTGGCGGCTAGGTATAGAGAGAGAAGGCTCAGGTTTTTCTCTGAAGGAAACAAGATGTGAAAGTCTATTTTTCCTAAAGCCTTCACTATCTATTTATAGCATACCACATAGGGTTAGGCTTGAATTATTTGGCATAAAAATAATAAAAATATCAGATGATAATTCCTATAAAAGTGGTCGGGCATGGCATATTGGATTTGGGCCTCACTTTTTGCAATTTTGCTGTTTTATCATTTCTGCATCTCATTTTCTCAAAAATGCCAGTTTTCAAATTCAACCATTTAAATGCCAATTCTAACTATTTAATAACTATAAATAATTATTAAATAACATTGTCATTTATCATATTTATCAATTGAACCATACAAAGTATCTTAATTAACAAATATGCCCTAAAAACTCTTTCTTTACAATTTCGCCCTTACTTAGTGAAAAATTCACAAATAGACATAGTCTAATTTGAGAATTATAATTGATTAATCAAAACCAATTAAATGAGTCTTACAAGTAATATTGTCTCAACTAGTGGGGGGACCATGGGTCTATATAACCGAGCTTCCAATAAGCAGATCAAGAATTTATAACCTAAATTCACTGACTTATTAATTCTTCGTTGAATCCACGCATAGAACTTAGAATTGCACTCTCAGTATATAGAACGCTCTATATGTTCCACCATATAGACACGTCATAAGTTATCCATTGTTATAATCCGAATTTGATCAATGATCCTCTATATGAATGATCTACACTGTAAAGGGATTTGATTACTGTAACACCCTGCAATGTATTTTATCCTTAAAACACTTAACCTCGTATAAATGATATTTCAGCTATGTGAAATGAGTACTCCACCATTTATTTTCGTTTGGTCAAGCTTAAAGGAAATCATCCTTTACTTTCTATTCGCCAGATAGAAGCTATAGACTCCATATTTATGTTAGCGCTCCCACTTAATTGCACTACCGTGTTCCCAAAATATACGTATCACCCTGACCCAAAAGTAGGCTTAACTAACAAATCAGAGAAAACGAATAACACTCTTGAGATTGAGCCTAATCATATCAGGATTAAGATCATTTGATCTAGGATCAACGAGGCGATATTGACTTGAATAGATATTACGGGAAGTTTGATTAAATCTAGTTCAAAGTTCAATATTGGTCCCTTATGATGCATACTCCATGCATTCAACCTGAGCTTTACTTTAACCAATGCTCTGGAAAGAACATAGCATTTTTCCAAATGCAAGTAAACTCTGTTGTAGATTGTCATATTGTTGGAAATTATTTTACCAGGATCTTAGATCTACTCACAAGTATGTAGTTTAACACCCTAAATATGAACTTTCTAAAACGATAAAATAAACACATATAAAGTTAAGAAAATTTTACATTGATGCAGCGGAATTAATGTCTCCTTCCACTCAGATCTCTAACCTTTGTATCCTTTCTGTCGCAGAGTATAATCAAGATCTGAGCCCGAATGTCCTTCTCTTTGAGTTTGATCCTTCATAGTCTTCCAATCTATGATTGAGTGACTACTTCCTGTGTGTGGGCACTCACTCTTTCACTAGGGTCGAAATATAGAAGAAGAAAAGAGAAGAGAGGGGTTCGGCCAAGGTATAGAAAAAGGGAAGGCTCAGTTTTCTGAAGAGAGAAATTTCTGTCAGAAGATGTTATGAAAGCATTGTGTTTGACTGAGCCATCACTTTCTATTTATAGGCAACTACTAGGTTTAGGTTAGGAATTATTTGGCATTAAAATAATGAAAAATATCACTTTGAAATACCACATAAAGTGGCCGGCGAAGGTGTAGAGAATGAGCCCCACTTGATTTTGCAGTTTTAACAAATTTTATTTCTATTTTCTCAAAAACGCCAATTTTCCAATTCTAACCTTTTAAATGCCAAAACTAATTATTTAATAACTAAAATAGATTATTAAATAATATTGTCATTTAATTTAATTATTAACTAGACATATAAAGTCCATTAATAAATAAATAAACCTAGAATCTCTTTTCTTTACAATTCCGCCCCTGCTTAGTGAAAAATCACAAATTAGACATAGTCTAACTTTAGAATTATAATTGACTAATCACGAATCAATTATTGAGTCTTACAAGCAGTATGTTCTCAACTAGAATGGGGACCATGGATCTATATGCTGAGCTTCCTGTAACGCCCTGACCCTCAGGAACGCCACGTGTGTGCTTTTATAACTTAATATTATTAATCTATAATTTTTAGAAAAGTGTGGTTTAATTTAAATCTTTAATTAAATTCAACATAAAAACTTTTATTTTAAATAATGTCGTAATATAGGGATCCCCTGTTTATAAAATAAAAATATTCTTTTACAATAAATTACATTTCCAAACATAGAAAGGAATTCCGATCTTGCTTTCCAGAAGCCAAGACCCCAGGCTGATATGTACATTGCTGGAGACCTCTGACTCATGGCCGAACACAGCTACCAACTTCCATACCTGCACCACGAAGCACCCGTGAGTCACAATGACTCAGCAAGAAAAGCTACTAATTAGACTTTATGGAAAGTGCAGGCAGATTTCATAATAATATAATATACATACCGGTAGGTCTAACATATGTCAATCTACATATACAAAAAAAATAACATAATGCTTATGTAAGCAAATTTAATACATAATAAAGAATATTTATAGCTATTCATAATCAACCATCTCAGTGGTTTATTAAGTACCTTAATCACACAACATTATAAACACTCACTTTCAGTACCTCATAAATCACTCTAATTCATATATTACAGTAACCACATAATCTCAGTGCTTAATAAAGCACTCAAACACATAATCTTATTGCTTCGTAAAGCACTCAATTCTTACATCCCTACAGCATGTATTTTTACCCCCGACAAGCTTCTGAGAGACTAATTTCATAAATAATATAACGTTCATTCAATCATACCATAACACAATAATTTAGTTACAACTCATCATATAATAACACGCTTGATCGTTCCACAACTTCATAACCACATAGTTTAGGTACTTCATAAAGTACCCCTACCACTCGTTAACCACGAGCTGTATATGTCACTATCGTTGTCCGATACAACAAACGATAAGTAAGAAACCTATCCGCGGTTTCAGGAGTAATTACTCATAACGGTAATAACCGTTTCTTTTACTCGATCATAATCGAGCCACAACGATAATAATCGTGTCATAATAATTCCCTCGATCATAATCGAGTCAAACGATAATAATCGTTTCATAATACTTCCCTCGATCATAATCGAGTCACATCCAGTACATATCGTTAACCTTGATTAGGACTAAGTCACAATAACGTTTAACAAGATTTCGATCTCAATCGAATCTGTAACAATCAAAACATTAATCTTTTACAGTATTTAATACTTTTCTTACCTTGGTTCAGAACTTAAGTGTACGGGCCGTCTTGAGTGGAAAACAAGCTAGGCGATCCCATTCCTATGTCACGACAAATCGAAACTTAACAAATACCTTAACTCGAAATTCTGGATTAAAACTCTAGTAAAAATCAAACATAACCTAACTTCCAACAACTCCAAAATAGATCAAGCATTCCATATTAAATTTAAAACAGACGATACACAACTTCCCGGCCAAAATCGAACTCCGAAGGAAACCCGGAAAATTCCCCGCAAGCAACCGGCCGACCGGTTACGGTACACACTGTAACCAACCGGTCGACCGGTTCCGGCAGACCAGATTCCCTTGGGTTCTTTCCTTCAAATTCGACCCAAAACTCCTCCAAACCTAACCAAACTTTCCAGAACAGTATAATATCATAAATATAGCATATCCCAAGCTGCAAATTACAGTAGTTCAATCTCTACCTCAAATTCACATGCTCAAGTGAAGAAAACTAAGTTCCTTTAGCTTCCTCATTCACAAATCAATCCCAACAGCCATGAATTCAATTAAAACATACACAATTAGACTTAATTCAACTAGAATATCACACTCAAACCTCAACTAAATCTACAGACCTGAAAACTTACAAGAATTATCAAAACCTAGCCTTAGAACCTAGGATTTCACCAACAAAACATAAGGAGGAACTTACCTCAAGATCTAGGTTAGCTTGGGGATTAAGTTTTGCTCTGAAATAGAAGGTTGCTGAAGAGAAATAGTCCCCCTCATGGCTGGTTCCAGCTGCTCGAAGGAAGAGGAGGAGGAAGAGCTTGAAAAAAAATGAAGTTACTTAACTCACAAGTAACTTAAATAGGAAGAGAAAAGTTTCTTTTCTTTGTTTGTTTGTTTTTTTTTTTTAAAAGCTACAGCCCCCTAAATAAAATAAAAGAGGTAACTAATATTACCCTCAAAAACTAAATAATCTCCAAAATAACCTAGGGACATATTGGTAATTTTGCTAATTCTATTAAACCGACATTCTAATATTTCTAACCTAGTCCGAAATATTCCCAAAATAATTCTTCCATTAATGTCGTGACATTACTAACCACATCGCTAAATTTCCACAATTGCTGGGCCCGAAAATATTTTATTTCGTTAAATAAATTCTCAATAATTATCCCAAGTAAGATCATAATCTTACTTCGTTTCCAAAATAATTACATATTTAATAAAATATGTCTATTTAAACATTATTTATTTTCCGGAATATTACATATGGTATCTACGATACCCACATATTCCAGTACAATCTCCGTAATTAATAAATTACGCTTTATTATTCATTAATTCATATTTCCCTAATCAACTCATGATTAGTTTAAGTAGGATTATAATCCTACTCTAATACCCACTTAATCACATATTTAATAAAATATGGCCAAATAAATATCAATATAATTCTCGGGATATTACAATTATCCCCTCCTTATAGAAATTTCGTCCTCGAAATTTATTCAAACAACTCGAGACACAGCTCTCGCAACTGTGCCTTCATCTTTCAAATTGCCTCTCACTCTTATTGTTCTTTCACAGCACTGGAACTAGTGTTATAGTTTTGGTTCCGCAGCACTTTCTCTTTTCTGTTCTAAAATCTGTACCGATTGTTCCTCATATAACAAATCTGTTTGAAATTCAATATTCTCCCAGGTTTGTATATGGATTTCTTCCACTTTGTATTTCTAAAACCTTGAAGCATATGTTGTAAACTCTAAATAAAACAGGGAGTATGGCTAGCTAATAAGCTACCCGACCTTCCCTTTCTGAAAACTCAAACAGGCTGATTAACCTGGGACTTAACTCCCTTTTCTGACCAATTTCTGAATTTTCCCTTTTTATTGGAACCACCTGAAGAAAGATAGAATTCCCGACTTGAAATTTAATATTTCTACACTTAAGATTAGCATAGCTCTTTCATCCATTATATAAGCAATATACAAACTTGAATCTTTAAACTGCATCAGTATCACTTTAACAGTGCTCTAATAACTGTTGTTACATGAAAACTCATTTAGAACCTTCCACTCAGTATTCTTATCGGACTGATACAACAATCTGGTTTATATCGTAAAATTTCCTTCAAGCAAAATCAAAGTTCTTTGCCAATCTAGTTCCAAACCTTTCCTCGTACTTCTAAAGTTCATAGTGACTCTACTGGGCCATTTTATTTCTTTCAACAGATTAAACTACCACATAATATTAGTAAGTTCTCCAATCATGAACTCAATCCCTATTCTGGTTACATTCCCAACAACCGATAGTAAAATCTTTTCGCTTTACAAACTTGTCCTAAATCTCCTCAGTTTAAGGTATTTACTACTAATTTACTTCCCCAAGTGGTAATAAATCACACAGTTCAAAATTTTCAATCAACTTTAACCGTCACCACTGCCTCCCATCTAAATTCTTTCAAAAGAAAAGTATTTGATACTTTTGTGATCCGTATAGACTTCACATTTTCACCATATAGAAAATCCACATAGAAAAAAACGGTGCCCAACTTTCAATGTAAAACGATTACTGCCAATCCAATATCATGGCTTAAATACCACTTCTCATATTCCTTCAGTAGCCTCGATAGTTAGGCAATAACTCTCCTAAACTGTGTCAAAATACAATCTATTCCTTGTTTAGAAGTATCACCTTGAATCACATTTTCTCCTCACTGGCTAACAATGTTATCATTGATACAATAGTTAACCTCTATTTTCAATTCTTTCGATCTAATCACTAAGGGTGTTAACAACCACCAAAAATTATCTGTAGCATCCTGTTAATTCCAGAAAACTTCTAACCTTTATCGTAAATTTAGGTTCAGCGAGATTTGCATTTCTCATATTTGGCATAAAACTTATGCTTCTAGAAACGTTACAACATCATCCAAAGGAATCACAATACCCTTACTGAAGACAATTATGGAGTCATCGGTACGAAAACTGTTTTAAGAATATCCTCCTTTCGAGTCTTCAACTGGTAATTACCAAATCGAGACCAATTCTAGAGAAGATGATCCTTTCCTAAAATTATTTAGCATAACATCTGTCCTTATCAAAGGATACTTAATCTTCACCAATAACATTGGTGTACTCAAGAATGAAATACTTAAACTGGTAATTTCAAGCCCAACCTTCCTACAACTAAATCTTCACTCCTTTCAATTCTACAATTACCATCCAATTCAAAATTTTAAATACAAGTTTTACTCTCATTACAACTTTGATTCAGAGTCAATTTCTTGCTTAACCAATAACCCTAGTGGCTTCTCTAAAAGCATCTAAAAACCTTGAGCCACAAGATTGTGCCCCAATCTCACTAATGTTCCCTTTATAATATTGGCCACACTAACTAAAAAAAAATTGGTACATCCATCCCATAGTAATCCCTTCAGCCTTAAATGTTGAGATTAATGAATTTCGGGACCTTGAACCTTACCTAGGAACACAAATGGGTCCTCACTTTTAGATTCAAGAGTTGCCACCTTTCTTTTCAATCGATAGTTGCATTATACCTTGTAAATTAGTTCAACCCTAATATAATATTAGATTTCTCTAAATTCAGCACAACTGAAACAACCAACTATTTCCTTGCCCTCACAATCTGGGAAGGGTTTAGACCACATACTGGAAAATAACCAGTTCTCCAGTAGACTAAAAGGTACCAAAACTACTCAGTAACACATCATTAAGTTTTAACACATACTTCCAATCATCCTTCCACTCTTGCTACTATAACCAGGGATAGTTTCTTTTCCAATTGTCTACTACCCCACACTAGATGCAAGCTCTTGTATAGCTTTCACTTTACTGGTGTCTCTTACATCTCAACCCTCTGGATGGGTGTTGCAAATCTTTATCCCCACCACATCAAAACTTGGTTACCCCAAATTCTCCTACTAGAACCCATAACTGATGAGTTGGTAACTTCTTTTTTTTTTTTTTAAGATCATTAGGGTTAACACTTTTTACCCGTTTCAACACTAGACATTTACTTTCATGAATCTCCTTTCATATTATGTCTTTCGTGATCTAGTTCTTGCACCCCCAGAAGTAAGGTTTAGCTCAACCACACGAGCATAAAACCGGTACAACTTCTAGTTGCTTTGCCATTACATCTACATTCTGAATGATATACTCTTTTCCACCTTCAATTAGATTTAACCCTTCTAACAAATTTTTAGCAACTACTCCATCAAAATGAAACTTTGCCAATCGGTCCAGCTTAGTGTCAGTTTCCATCACCGCGCTGCCTGGGACCAATTATGTAAGTTCTACTACCTGGCCACTCAGGTAGTCTCTTGCCTCATAGCATTCACTTGCTCTCAGCCCTGAGGTAGTGGAAGATTAATACCCACACCACCTACCCCGAGCCTAACAGGCTCTCAATTTTTACTTACTAGATCACCTCAGGTACACCTCCTAGTACATTTGTGATCATTCCTTCCTCATAGTCAAAATCTTTCTAACTAGAATTAATGCTAATAAGCATTACCGCGCATGCATAAACATAATTAACAACTTTATATCAAACTTCTCATGCTTCTCTAATAGCTTACACATTTAAAATAAGCATGCAATTCAAACAATCAACAATTACTGTATTAATCAATTATCAATTTACACTTACTAAGCCATGAGTCGAACGAATCTTCGCAGCCAATGTACATATCAAACCGCCTTCGGGATCTTTAAACCTTGGTCGCTCGATACCATGTTGTAACGCCACGACCCTCAGGAACGCCACGTGTGTGCTTTTATAACTTAATATTATTAATCTATAATTTTTAGAAAAGTGTGGTTTAATTTAAATCTTTAATTAAATTCAACATAAAGACTTTTATTTTAAATAATGTCGTAATATAGGGATCCCCTGTTTATAAAATAAAAATATTCTTTTACAATAAATTACATTTCCAAACATAGAAAGGAATTCCGATCTTGCTTTCCAGAAGCCAAGACCCCAGGCTGATATGTACATTGCCGGGAGACCTCGACTCATGGCCGAACACAACCTACCAACTTCCATAGCCGCACCACGAAGCACCCGTGAGTCACAATGACTCAGTAAGAAAAGCTACTAATTAGACTTTATGGAAAGTGCAGGCAGATTTCATAATAATATAATATACATACCGGTAGGTCTTACATTTGTCAATCTACATATACAAAAAATAACATAATGCTTATGTAAGCAAATTTAATACATAATAAAGAATATTTATAGCTATTCATAATCAACCATCTCAGTGGTTTATTAAGTACCTTAATCACACAACATTATAAACACTCACTTTCAGTACCTCATAAATCACTCTAATTCATATATTACAGTAACCACATAATCTCAGTGCTTAATAAAGCACTCAAACACATAATCTTATTGCTTCGTAAAGCACTCAATTCTTACATCCCTACAACATGTATTTTTACCCCCGACAAGCATTCGAGACTAATTTCATAAATAATATAACGTTCATTCAATCATACCATAACACAATAATTTAGTTACAACTCATCACATAATAACACGCTTGATCGTTCCACAACTTCATAACCACATAGTTTAGGTACTTCATAAAGTACCCCTACCACTCGTTAACCACGAGCTGTATATGTCACTATCGTTGTCCGATACAACAAACGATAAGTAAGAAACCTATCCGCGGTTTCAGGAGTAATTACTCATAACGGTAATAACCGTTTCTTTTACTCGATCATAATCGAGCCACAACGATAATAATCGTGTCATAATAATTCCCTCGATCATAATCGAGTCAAACGATAATAATCGTTTCATAATACTTCCCTCGATCATAATCGAGTCACATCCAGTACATATCGTTAACCTTGATTAGGACTAAGTCACAATAACGTTTAACAAGATTTCGATCTCAATCGAATCTGTAACAATCAAAACATTAATCTTTTACAGTATTTAATACTTTTCTTACCTTGGTTCAGAACTTAAGTGTACGGGCCGTCTTGAGTGGAAAACAAGCTAGGCGATCCCATTCCTATGTCACGACAAATCGAAACTTAACAAATACCTTAACTCGAAATTCTGGATTAAAACTCTAGTAAAAATCAAACATAACCTAACTTCCAACAACTCCAAAATAGATCAAGCATTCCATATTAAATTTAAAACAGACGATACACAACTTCCCGGGCCAAAATCGAACTCCGAAGGAAACCCGAAAATTCCTCGCAAGCAACCGGCCGACCGGCTGTACACCGTAACCAACCGGCCGACCGTTCCGACTGTACCGATTCCCTTGGGTTCTTTCCTTCAAATTCGACCCAAAACTCCTCCAAACCTAACCAAACTTTCCAGAACAGTATAATATCATAAATATAGCATATCCCAAGCTGCAAATTACAGTAGTTCAATCTCTAGCTCAAATTCACATGCTCAAGTGAAGAAAACTAAGTTCCTTTAGCTTCCTCATTCACAAATCAATCCCAACAGCCATGAATTCAATTAAAACATACACAATTAGACTTAATTCAACTAGAATATCACACTCAAACCTCAACTAAATCTACAGCCCTGAAAACTTACAAGAATTATCAAAACCTAGCCTTAGAACCTAGGATTTCACCAACAAAACATAAGGAGGAACTTACCTCAAGATCTAGGTTAGCTTGGGGATTAAGTTTAGCTCTGAAATAGAAGGTTGCTGAAGAGAAATAGTCCCCCTCATGGCTGGTTCCAGCTGCTCGAAGGAAGAGGAGGAGGAAGAGCTTGAAAAAAATGAAGTTACTTAACTCACAAGTAACTTAAATAGGAAGAGAAAAGTTTCTTTTCTTTGTTTGTTTTTGTTTTTTTTTTTTTAAAAGCTACAGCCCCCTAAATAAAATAAAAGAGGTAACTAATATTACCCTCAAAAACTAAATAATCTCCAAAATAACCTAGGGACATATTGGTAATTTTGCTAATTCTATTAAACCGACATTCTAATATTTCTAACCTAGTCCGAAATATTCCCAAAATAATTCTTCCATTAATGTCGTGACATTACTAACCACATCGCTAAATTTCCACAATTCTTTGGGCCCGAAAATATTTTATTTCGTTAAATAAATTCTCAATAATTATCCCAAGTAAGATCATAATCTTACTTCGTTTCCAAAATAATTACATATTTAATAAAATATGTCTATTTAAACATTATTTATTTTCCGGAATATTACATATGGTATCTACGATACCCACATATTCCAGTACAATCTCCGTAATTAATAAATTACGCTTTATTATTCATTAATTCATATTTCCCTAATCAACTCATGATTAGTTTAAGTAGGATTATAATCCTACTCTAATACCCACTTAATCACATATTTAATAAAATATGGCCAAATAAATATCAATATAATTCTCGGGATATTACAATTATCCCCTCCTTATAGAAATTTCGTCCTCGAAATTTATTCAAACAACTCGAGACACAGCTCTCGCAACTGTGCCTTCATCTTTCAAATTGCCTCTCACTCTTATTGTTCTTTCACAGCACTGGAACTAGTGTTATAGTTTTGGTTCCGCAGCACTTTCTCTTTTCTGTTCTAAAATGCGTACCGATTGTTCCTCATATAACAAATCTGTTTGAAATTCAATATTCTCCCAGGTTTGTATATGGATTTCTTCCACTTTGTATTTCTAAAACCTTGAAGCATATGTTGTAAACTCTAAATAAAACAGGGAGTATGGCTAGCTAATAAGCTACCCGACCTTCCCTTTCTGAAAACTCAAACAAAGCCGATTAACCTGGGACTTAACTCCCTTTTCTGACCAATTTCTGAATTTTCCCTTTTTATTGGAACCACCTGAAGAAAGATAGAATTCCCGACTTGAAATTTAATATTTCTACACTTAAGATTAGCATAGCTCTTTCATCCATTATATAAGCAATATACAAACTTGAATCTTTAAACTGCATCAGTATCACTTTAACAGTGCTCTAATAACTGTTGTTACATGAAAACTCATTTAGAACCTTCCACTCAGTATTCTTATCGGACTGATACAACAATCTGGTTTATATCGTAAAATTTCCTTCAAGCAAAATCAAAGTTCTTTGCCAATCTAGTTCCAAACCTTTCCTCGTACTTCTAAAGTTCATAGTGACTCTACTGGGCCATTTTATTTCTTTCAACAGATTAAACTACCACATAATATTAGTAAGTTCTCCAATCATGAACTCAATCCCTATTCTGGTTACATTCCCAACAACCGATAGTAAAATCTTTTCGCTTTACAAACTTGTCCTAAATCTCCTCAGTTTAAGGTATTTACTACTAATTTACTTCCCCAAGTGGTAATAAATCACACAGTTCAAAATTTTCAATCAACTTTAACCGTCACCACTGCCTCCCATCTAAATTCTTTCAAAAGAAAAGTATTTGATACTTTTGTGATCCGTATAGACTTCACATTTTCACCATATAGAAAATCCACATAGAAAAAAACGGTGCCCAACTTTCAATGTAAAACGATTACTGCCAATCCAATATCATGGCTTAAATACCACTTCTCATATTCCTTCAGTAGCCTCGATAGTTAGGCAATAACTCTCCTAAACTGTGTCAAAATACAATCTATTCCTTGTTTAGAAGTATCACCTTGAATCACATTTTCTCCTCACTGGCTAACAATGTTATCATTGATACAATAGTTAACCTCTATTTTCAATTCTTTCGATCTAATCACTAAGGGTGTTAACAACCACCAAAAATTATCTGTAGCATCCTGTTAATTCCAGAAAACTTCTAACCTTTATCGTAAATTTAGGTTCAGCGAGATTTGCATTTCTCATATTTGGCATAAAACTTATGCTTCTAGAAACGTTACAACATCATCCAAAGGAATCACAATACCCTTACTGAAGACAATTATGGAGTCATCGGTACGAAAACTGTTTTAAGAATATCCTCCTTTCGAGTCTTCAACTGGTAATTACCAAATCGAGACCAATTCTAGAGAAGATGATCCTTTCCTAAAATTATTTAGCATAACATCTGTCCTTATCAAAGGATACTTAATCTTCACCAATAACATTGGTGTACTCAAGAATGAAATACTTAAACTGGTAATTTCAAGCCCAACCTTCCTACAACTAAATCTTCACTCCTTTCAATTCTACAATTACCATCCAATTCAAAATTTTAAATACAAGTTTTACTCTCATTACAACTTTGATTCAGAGTCAATTTCTTGCTTAACCAATAACCCTAGTGGCTTCTCTAAAAGCATCTAAAAACCTTGAGCCACAAGATTGTGCCCCAATCTCACTAATGTTCCCTTTATAATATTGGCCACACTAACTAAAAAGAAATTGGTACATCCATCCCATAGTAATCCCTTCAGCCTTAAATGTTGAGATTAATGAATTTCGGGACCTTGAACCTTACCTAGGAACACAAATGGGTCCTCACTTTTAGATTCAAGAGTTGCCACCTTTCTTTTCAATCGATAGTTGCATTATACCTTGTAAATTAGTTCAACCCTAATATAATATTAGATTTCTCTAAATTGACAACTGAAACAACCAACTATTTCCTTGCCCTCACAATCTGGGAAGGGTTTAGACCACATACTGGAAAATAACCAGTTCTCCAGTAGACTAAAAGGTACCAAAACTACTCAGTAACACATCATTAAGTTTTAACACATACTTCCAATCATCCTTCCACTCTTGCTACTATAACCAGGGATAGTTTCTTTTCCAATTGTCTACTACCCCACACTAGATGCAAGCTCTTGTATAGCTTTCACTTTACTGGTGTCTCTTACATCTCAACCCTCTGGATGGGTGTTGCAAATCTTTATCCCCACCACATCAAAACTTGGTTACCCCAAATTCTCCTACTAGAACCCATAACTGATGAGTTGGTAACTTCTTTTTTTTTTTTTAAGATCATTAGGGTTAACACTTTTTACCCGTTTCAACACTAGACATTTACTTTCATGAATCTCCTTTCATATTATGTCTTTCGTGATCTAGTTCTTGCACCCCCAGAAGTAAGGTTTAGCTCAACCACCTGAGCATAAAACCAGACAACTTCTAGTTGCTTCGCCATTACATCTACATTCTGAATGATATACTCTTTTCCACCTTCAATTAGATTTAACCCTTCTAACAGCCTTAGCAACTACTCCATCAAAACGAAACTTTGCCAATTGGTCCAGCTTAGTGTCAGTTTCCATCACCGCGCTGCCTGGGACCAATTATGTAAGTTCTACTACCTGGCCACTCAGGTAGTCTCTTGCCTCATAGCATTCACTTGCTCTCAGCCCTGAGGTAGTGGAAGATTAATACCCACACCACCTACCCCGAGCCTAACAGGCTCTCAATTTTTACTTACTAGATCACCTCAGGTACACCTCCTAGTACATTTGTGATCATTCCTTCCTCATAGTCAAAATCTTTCTAACTAGAATTAATGCTAATAAGCATTACCGCGCATGCATAAACATAATTAACAACTTTATATCAAACTTCTCATGCTTCTCTAATAGCTTACACATTTAAAATAAGCATGCAATTCAAACAATCAACAATTACTGTATTAATCAATTATCAATTTACACTTACTAAGCCATGAGTCGAACGAATCTTCGCAGCCAATGTACATATCAAACCAGTCTTCAAGATCTTTAAACCTTGGTCGCTCTGATACCATGTTGTAACGCCCTGACCCTCAGGAACGCCACGTGTGTGCTTTTATAACTTAATATTATTAATCTATAATTTTTAGAAAAGTGTGGTTTAATTTAAATCTTTAATTAAATTCAACATAAAGACTTTTATTTTAAATAATGTCGTAATATAGGGATCCCCTGTTTATAAAATAAAAATATTCTTTTACAATAAATTACATTTCCAAACATAGAAAGGAATTCCGATCTTGCTTTCCAGAAGCCAAGACCCCAGGCTGATATGTACATTGCTGGAGACCTCTGACTCATGGCCGAACACAGCTACCAACTTCCATACCTGCACCACGAAGCACCCGTGAGTCACAATGACTCAGCAAGAAAAGCTACTAATTAGACTTTATGGAAAGTGCAGGCAGATTTCATAATAATATAATATACATACCGGTAGGTCTTACATATGTCAATCTACATATACAAAAAAAATAACATAATGCTTATGTAAGCAAATTTAATACATAATAAAGAATATTTATAGCTATTCATAATCAACCATCTCAGTGGTTTATTAAGTACCTTAATCACACAACATTATAAACACTCACTTTCGCACCTCATAAATCACTCTAATTCATATATTACGGAACCACATAATCTCAGTGCTTAATAAAGCACTCAAACACATAATCTTATTGCTTCGAAAAGCACTCAATTCTTACATCCCTACAGCATGTATTTTAACCCCGACAAGATTCTGAGAGACTAATTTCATAAATAATATAACGTTCATTCAATCATACCATAACACAATAATTTAGTTACAACTCATCACATAATAACACGCTTGATCGTTCCACAACTTCATAACCACATAGTTTAGGTACTTCATAAAGTACCCCTACCACTCGTTAACCACGAGCTGTATATGTCACTATCGTTGTCCGATACAACAAACGATAAGTAAGAAACCTATCCGCGGTTTCAGGAGTAATTACTCATAACGGTAATAACCGTTTCTTTTACTCGATCATAATCGAGCCACAACGATAATAATCGTGTCATAATAATTCCCTCGATCATAATCGAGTCAAACGATAATAATCGTTTCATAATACTTCCCTCGATCATAATCGAGTCACATCCAGTACATATCGTTAACCTTGATTAGGACTAAGTCACAATAACGTTTAACAAGATTTCGATCTCAATCGAATCTGTAACAATCAAAACATTAATCTTTTACAGTATTTAATACTTTTCTTACCTTGGTTCAGAACTTAAGTGTACGGGCCGTCTTGAGTGGAAAACAAGCTAGGCGATCCCATTCCTATGTCACGACAAATCGAAACTTAACAAATACCTTAACTCGAAATTGGATTAAAACTCTAGTAAAAATCAAACATAACCTAACTTCCAACAACTCCAAAATAGATCAAGCATTCCATATTAAATTTAAAACGAGACGATACACAACTTCCCGGCCAAAATCGAACTCCGAAGGAAACCCGGAAAATTCCCCGCAAGCAACCGGCCGACCGGTTCCGGTACACTGAACCAACCGGTCGACCGGCTCCAGCACTGCATTCCCTTGGGTTCTTTCCTTCAAATTCGACCCAAAACTCCTCCAAACCTAACCAAACTTTCCAGAACAGTATAATATCATAAATATAGCATATCCCAAGCTGCAAATTACAGTAGTTCAATCTCTAGCTCAAATTCACATGCTCAAGTGAAGAAAACTAAGTTCCTTTAGCTTCCTCATTCACAAATCAATCCCAACAGCCATGAATTCAATTAAAACATACACAATTAGACTTAATTCAACTAGAATATCACACTCAAACCTCAACTAAATCTACAGCCCTGAAAACTTACAAGAATTATCAAAACCTAGCCTTAGAACCTAGGATTTCACCAACAAAACATAAGGAGGAACTTACCTCAAGATCTAGGTTAGCTTGGGGATTAAGTTTAGCTCTGAAATAGAAGGTTGCTGAAGAGAAATAGTCCCCCTCATGGCTGGTTCCAGCTGCTCGAAGGAAGAGGAGGAGGAAGAGCTTGAAAAAAAATGAAGTTACTTAACTCACAAGTAACTTAAATAGGAAGAGAAAAGTTTCTTTTCTTTGTTTGTTTTTTTTTTTTTTTTTTTTTTTTAAAGCTACAGCCCCCTAAATAAAATAAAAGAGGTAACTAATATTACCCTCAAAAACTAAATAATCTCCAAAATAACCTAGGGACATATTGGTAATTTTGCTAATTCTATTAAACCGACATTCTAATATTTCTAACCTAGTCCGAAATATTCCCAAAATAATTCTTCCATTAATGTCGTGACATTACTAACCACATCGCTAAATTTCCACAATTGCTGGGCCCGAAAATATTTTATTTCGTTAAATAAATTCTCAATAATTATCCCAAGTAAGATCATAATCTTACTTTGTTTCCAAAATAATTACATATTTAATAAAATATGTCTATTGAAACATTATTTATTTTCCGGGATATTACATATGGTATCTACGATACCCACATATTCCAGTACAATCTCCGTAATTAATAAATTACGCTTTATTATTCATTAATTCATATTTCCCTAATCAACTCATGATTAGTTTAAGTAGGATTATAATCCTACTCTAATACCCACTTAATCACATATTTAATAAAATATGGCCAAATAAATATCAATATAATTCTCGGGATATTACACTTCCAATAAGTGAACCGAATTTACCAAGTAAATTCCTACTTATTAATTCTTCATTGAATCCACTCTTAGAACTTAGAATTGCACTCTCAGACTTATATAGAGCATATTATATGTTCCATGATATAGATATGATATCTCATTTAACCATTGTTATAATCTTATTGTGATCAAATGTAACACCCTAACTAGCATAGGCGTATTACGTGATTTTTAAACATGTTGTGCAGCTCGTTGCTAATCAACGAGGTTTATGGAAAACGTGATTAATTAAAATTTTTGCTTTTTTAATTAAACTTGTAAAATATTTATACAAAATACTCGGGATCCCGATTACAAAACCATTTACAAAAGTTTACTGTCTATACAAAATATTTGTCGCCTAGCGACTAGTTACAAAAATAGCCTCGCTGTCCCGATGATCGTACGCTCCAGGCCTAACCGCCCAGACATGTACAATCTTCACCGGCTCGCTCAAGGTCCATCAGCTCTAGCCTTGCCCTTACCTACACATAAACATAGCACTGTGAGTCGACAGACTCAGTAAGAAAAGCATAATAATACTCATACATAAGTCCCGGTTATGATCAGATGCCCATACCCCTGACCATAACCCTAACTGCCGTGTCCAACACGATACGGAGTCCCCCTAACTGCCGTGTCCAACACGGTAGTGAGTTCTGAATGTTCATAGGGACGGTACTATTGACAAGTAACAGCCTAATTGGTCGAACCGGTCATACTCCGGCTGCTGGTCATACTCCACCCTGTACCGACGTGTTACAGTATTAGCCTAATCGATCGAACTGGTCATACTCCAGCTGCTGGTCATACTCCAGCCTGTACCGACGTGATACGTCAAATAGTACAGAACCACCAACCTAAGTATCAGCCTAATCGGTCCAACCGGTCATACTCCGGCTGCTGGTCATACTCCAGCCTATACTGACGTGATACAGTGTCAGCCTAATCGGTTGAACCGGTCATACTCCGGCTGCTGGTCATACTCCAGCCTGTACCGACGTGACACAGTCGGATGGTTCGAAGCCAACATACATATCTAATGTAATCTAACAGGCTTCCTACATGCACGCTAAACATGTAATCTACATATGCATACTGTTATACTAATCTTACCTGGATTCCGAATTCAGGTGTGTCGGTCAACCTGACTGGAACTATCTGCGCGGCGGATTACAGGCTCCTAAACCATAAAAATCACAACACTATAAGTGATACGCTAAATCACTTCCTGGGGACTTAAACTAGGAACTAAAAGTTTCCCTATCGATAAACAGCATGGCAATACCCCAAATAACATAAAAACGAGGAAATCTAGGGTTGCTGAAATTTCCCCAACCGGTAGACCGGTTGGCCAACCGGAATTCCAGTTCTGGGAATTTTCAAAACCAATCCGAAATTCTAGATGCACAACCGAAATTCCGGTTCCTCGCAGGCAGAAATTCAAAAATTCATAACTCAACCAAATCAAATCCAAACAACCTCAAACCTTCCAGACCTGTTCTATAGGACCCAAATAACATTTCTAAAGAAACTACACAGTCCAGAACACACATAAACCAAAAATGCCATTAAAGCTCCAAGCTTTGAGTTCAAACTCAAACTTGGTTAAATTCAACTAACATGCATCCAAACCACGATTCAAACTCATATTCAAGCATATAAAAACTGCAGAAACTAAAACCTAACTCATGCAACAACTACAGCAACAATTCACACAATTTCACTTTGAAAACTCAAGCTTTTTAACAAGAAAATTAACCAACTAGAGCAAGAACAATTAGCATGCATTTCAACCTAACTAAACATACTTAATTCAACATTTTAAACATAGAAACAACAATAAAATCACAGCAGCAACAACCATTTAAACTATGCATGCAACCTCATCTTTTTCATCATTTTTCAAGAAAACAAAGGAAGACAAGCTAGACAAGAAATAATCTTCAAGGATCACACTAGACTTGCTGAAAATCACCAAAATCACAAGAGAAAATCCACTTTCTTGCTGCCTCAAATGGCCGAAAAAGAGAGAGGAAAAGAGAGAGAGTTTTCTTTTTGAAATTTTTTTCTAATTTTACTAAGTTTGGAAAAATGAGAGAAATGCCACATAACCCTTTACTTCAGCCACTAAAAGCATTAAATAAACATGTAATTTCCAATTTATTAAGCCACAAAAAGACAAACTAATAATGGGGCAAAATGACCATTTTGCCCCCTCACACTAAAGTCACACAAATAACACTAAAGGGGTATTTTTGGGAAAATCTAAATTCCCGGCTATTCCCGACATTCCCAATGTCTATTAAACCGTCCCAAACTACTAACATACTAAGTTGTGATTTTACTGAGCCAAACACCGAGTTCCATGTTACCGGGCACCAGAAATGCAAAATTATGAAAACTACTAAATGACATAAAATGCATCTCAGAATTCAATAATAACAGTATAATAATTATTTAAATAGCTATAAAAAATTTCATAATTAAACGTGATTAACTGCTAATTTCCAAATTAAACTAGGCGGTCTTTACAACTATTCCCCCCTTAAAAGGATTTCGTCCCCAAAATCTAACCTGAATAACTCTGGATATTGAGCTCTCATATCTGACTCTAGCTCCCAGGTGGCTTCCTCCACCTTGCTTTTTCTCCAGAGAATTTTGACCAATGCTATGGTCTTATTCCGAAGGACTTTATCCTTTCTATCCAGGATCTGCACTGGCTGTTCTTCATAAGTCATATCTGGCTGCAGTTCTAGGCTTTCATAACTAAGTATATGAGAGGGATCTGAAACGTATTTTCTCAACATCGAGACATGGAATACGTTGTGAACTGCTGATAAAGCTGGGGCCAACGCTAATCGGTATGCCACTTGACCTATCTTCTCAAGAATCTCGAAAGGTCCTGTAAATCTAGGGCATAACTTGCCTCTTTTCCCAAAACGTTTCATCCCCTTCATCGGAGATACCCGCAAGAACACATGGTCCCCTACTTGGAACTCAACATCTCTGCGTTTCGGATCTGCATAACTGTTCTGTCTACTCTGTGAGGCAAGCATTCTAGCTTTTATCTTCTCTATTGCCTCATTGGTCCGTTGCACTGACTCTGGACCTAAGTATTTTCTCTCCCCTGTCTCATCCCAATGGATGGGAGATCTACACTTTCTACCGTATAACAGTTCATAGGGAGCCATCCCTATCGTACTCTGATAACTGTTGTTGTAAGAAAATTCTATCAACGGTAGATATTTATTCCAAGAGCCTTCAAAGTCCATAACCCAGGCTCGTAACATGTCCTCCAATATCTGAATTGTCCTTTCGGACTGACCATCTGTCTGAGAATGGAATGCTGTACTGAATTTCAGCTTTGTACCCATTGCTCGTTGCAAACTCTGCCAAAATTTGGAGGTGAACTTTGGATCCCTATCCGAAACTATAGACTTCGGTACCCCGTGAAGTCTTACAATCTCTCTGACATACAATTCTGCCAACTGATCCACCGTAAATGTTGTTCTAACAGGCAGAAAATGAGCAGATTCCGTGAATCGATCCACCACTACCCAGATGGAATCAAACAAACCCGTGGTCCTAGGTAACCCGACCACAAAATCCATCGTGATATCTTCCCACTTCCATTCCGGTAGGGTTAGAGGCTGCAACAACCCTACTGGTCTCTGATGTTCAGCGTTAATCTGCTGGCAAGTGAGGCACCTTGATACGAATTCTACCAAATTCTTCTTCATACCGCTCCACCAGAAGTACGGTTTAAGATCTTGGTACATCTTAGTGGTGCCGGGATGCAGAGAATAAGGGGTAGAATGAGCCTCCTCAAAGATCTCATTCCTGAGTTCCACACTATTCGGGACACAAATCCTAGCTTTATACAGAAGCATCCCGTTATCTGACACTGAAAAGTCCCTTGCTTGACCAGCCAAAACCTCATCTCTGATCTTCACTAACTCTGGATCACTCATCTGAGCAGCTTTAATTCTTTCCAACAGATTAGATTGCAGCGTTAAGTTGTGAAGCTGACCTACCACCAACTCAATGCCGGATCTAACCATATCCTCTGCTAGCTGAGGCGAGATCTGAACCATGCTAGCTATCTGCCCGGGACCCTTTCTGCTCAGGGAATCGGCCACTACATTGGCCTTCCCAGGATGATAGAGAATTTCACAGCCGTAATCTTTAACTAATTCCAACCAACGTCTCTGTCTCATGTTCAGATCTTTCTGAGTAAAGAAATACTTGAGACTTTTATGGTCGGTATAGATTTCACACCTTTCTCCGTAAAGGTAATGCCGCCAAATCTTCAATGCAAAAACTACCGCGGCCAACTCTAGATCATGAGTCGGGTATTGCTGTTCATAATCCTTTAACTGACGGGAGGCATAAGCGATAACCCGATCGGCTTGCATCAACACACACCCCAGACCCTGTCTGGATGCATCGCAATAAACAACAAATTTCTCGTTGTTTGAAGGCAAAGCTAGCACTGGAGCGGTAATCAACCTCTGTTTCAGCTCCTGAAAACTAGCTTCGCACTTGTTTGACCAGACAAACCGCTGATTCTTCTTTGTAAGTTCGGTTAAGGGCATTGAAATTTTTGAAAACCCTTCCACGAACCTACGATAGTACCCAGCTAAACCCTTCCCAAAATATACGTATCACCCTGACCCAAAAGTAGGCTTAACTAATAAATCAAAGAACATGAATAGTACTCCTGAGTTGAGCCTAAGCATATCAGGATTTAGATTCTTTTAATCTTAAGATCAACTACTGATATTGACTTGGAAAGATATATAACGGTAAGTTTGTAATATCTTAACTAAGTTGCAATATTGGTCCAGTCCAATGTATACTCCATACATTCGAAACTAGTATACTTTACTAATGTCCTGGAAAGAACATAACACTTACTCCAAGTGTAAGTACACATCATCGCTGATTATCGCATTAGTGTAAATCCGAAACACTGATGAAACAGGGACTTAGTCTTTTGATTAATATGATCACAATAACATTCCACTGTGTTGACGATACTGTAATTGTGAATAAACATATGATCTGGATTTAACTGATTTTGTGTGTAAATGTAATAAACATATTAAACCATTAGCATATAAAATTCATGCAAACATAAATCACTTCAAATTTCTTATATTAATAACTAATCAGATTGTAAAGAGTTTTATTCAGGGCATAAAACCCAACAAACTCCCACTTGCACTAATATAAAACAAAGTGTGCAAATAGGTCAATCTGATGTCTTGATCTTCAGATCAAGTGTAGTATATTTGAATCCACCCAAACTTCTGGAAACTAGTTCATAAAGTCACTTATGAAATATCCTTTACTATATGCTTTACTCATCAAGGGATATTGAAATCTTTACTGTTTTAAAGTACATCTGAATAAATAGAAGACATATCTCTCATATTTTAAAATATGTATTTGAGATAATACAGTGTAGACTTTTCTTCAGTAATATAACTTTCTGGTATTTTCGAATTTACAAAGTTATAATTCTTCTCTGGTAGACCTTGAATTATTATAGAATAACTCCTCCACCTCCAAAGTAACCACCATCTCAAGAATTTCGAATGAGTTTGTGAGATACAAGGACAACTGATACACAGTTCCTTAATATCTAACATATAGATCACTTTCATAAATCTTTCTTGAATATCTTCTAATGTTTCTTATTTGATTATATCTCAGATAGCTCCCACTCAATAGCAGATGTCTGGTTAAATAATACTTTTAACCTCTTTCTTGTTTAGAGAGTTATCTACTTGTGACTTTTGTATTAGTCAGAAACATTAAGTTAAGACTAAGTCAACAACATAGCATACCGTATTTGAAGTGAAAAATACATGCCAGAGATTAAGTAATCAAAATTAAGATACCATAAAATTTTATGAGGCTTAAGAATTCTTGGTTCAAGTCATTCGAATAGACTGAACTAGAGTTCTTTATCTTATTCTCATAATTCTGATAAGTAATACCTATCCATGTGTATGGTTAGATTTGCTTTTCAGTAGTGTTCTTAAGTACCTATCACAAGTATCAACCTAATGAAGATGGGAATAGAATTTTAAAATTCTCCCACTCAATTAAGGTAGTGTGAAACTTTATCAAAGAACTTTTATAGGTATCAAACTTTTACTTACAATAGTAAAACGAAATGGAACATACAATCAAGATCAAGGATTTATATTGATAATAGCTAAGTCATTATATTACTTCCATGTTTAAAAAAAATGTGTTACATAGGGAATTGTGGAATAGACTCCACCCCTAAGTATATAAATATAGAGTATTGTGGATAAACTCCACCCCTAAGTATATAGAGATTATGATCCACCCCTAAAGGTTGTAAAGATCATGATTTTCTAAGTGTGATAGAGTTTATGTGGAGTGGAATACTATCCAGAGTTCATTAGATATAAAAGATCGTTGAACTGCATAGTTTTCTTAACTTTTCTCCACCCCTATCAGATCAAAAGATCCTTTTATTAAACAAATTCTTAATAATTGTATTAGAATTAACAATTATTAATAAACATAGAAATAATTTCTAGTGTTTATTTAATATAACTCTATGAAGAGTTGTAAATATTATAGAATTTTCATAAAAACACTTACACACACAAACATATAAATATAATGTGGTAATTGTTGATGAAGATAAATGAAGCTCAATCTCATAAATTGCAATTGGTTTTGAATTCGAAAATTAAAATAAACTTTATTAATAATAAAAAATATTGCAACAATATGAGAAAAACAGGGAGAAATATCCCTAACTAAAAATTTGAAATCCAAATTGTCTTTAAACTAAAACAATTAATTCAAAAAAAAATAGATGGATAGAAGAGCTTCATCTTCATCTGGACGATTTCACCCTTGGTCCAGCTTTCTGATCCAACTCATCTGAGTTCAAGTAGCTTGGCCTATAAGAAGAAGGAAACAAATAAACAAAGTTAGTCCAGAATCATAAATCCAATTGGATAATAATTCACTAAGACTCTTAAAGTTTATAAATAGAAATACCTTGTTTCTTTGAGTTTCTTGACTTTCATGCCTTATATTTCTGATGTCTGTTTTTTCAAACCATGTTCTTTTTCGTTCTGTACAGACATGTCTCGGCAGATGCTCGACGCTCTGAAGAAGAGAATGGGCGGAAGCTCTAGCGCCTTTCCTCCGGCCAAGAAGTCTAAAGGCGGTGAGGGGTGCTGGGGAAGGCATTGATCTTTCTGATGACCTAACTACTGCAAACCCCTCTACCCCAAAAGCTGCTAAGTCCAAGGAGTCTCGGGGAGGAAGCTTGGACAGGTCTGGACCACCAAAGGTAGGGTCTGAGCTGGTCAGGAGTGAACCTTAACGGGTGCGGGCACCTACTCCACCTTTGCCGGTGCTTCCAGAGGCCAAGAAGGGTAAGGAGATGCTGGCCCATTACATGAACCGGCTTGTTCCTGAGGTCCGTGAGCAACTTGCTGGTGCTGACAATGACTCTTCTTTGGAATTGCTGGTGGGCGGAGTCTTGAAGGAGTTCACCAGGGTAAGTCTTTCTTGATACTTCCCTTTAATCTTCTGTACTTAGTTCAAATGCTAAAGTTTTTTCTTTGTGCAGGCCGGTCTGAAGTTGGCCTACACTTACTCCTGGGCTAAGTCGGCCGCTTCCAAGAACACGGCTCTATCCGACACCATGAGGGCGGAGGCGGACTTGGCCAGGAAGGATGCTGAAGATGCTAGGGCGGAACTCGGAGCTGTTCAGTTTGAGTTGGGTGAAGCCAACAAGAAGCTGTTTGCCGCCCAAAAGAAGATAATTGAGCTAACTAAGGATCTCGAGGTTTCTGACCGTCTTCAGGAGACCATTGAGAGGACTTCTCTTCGAGCAGTTCTTCATCGGGTGAAGCAGAAGAAGGAAGCTAAGGAGGAGGAGCTTTCGGCCGAGGTGGTGAGGTTGAAAGAGAAGGTTAATGCTTTAGAGACAGCCAGTCTTGAGCTTTTTTTTGACTTTTGGAAGGCTAATCCTCAGGCTAACTTTGACTACTTGGGTGATGATAACGACATGTACCTTGAGTTCTGCGCTTCCCAAGTGGCCTATGGCGAAACTGAGGCGACTGCTTCAACCTCCGGTCAGACTGTTGATGTACCTCCTGTTCAAATAATAGATCCTCCAGCTCCAATTGGCCCAGAAGAACCGAACCAAGAGCCTGGGACTCCAGCTGTTTAAACACTTCTCCTTTTATCTCTTTATTTTTATATATCTTATTCGGCCTTAGGGCATTTTCTAAGACATGATGACCGACCAAGCGATCTTTAAACTTGGAATTATTTTTCATTTTTCGGACAACAGGCTGACCGGGCAGCTTTTAATCCCGGTATTACATGCTTTTGTTATCCTTAATGTATTTCATTCTCTGTTTAAAATTGTCGTACAGTTGTGATTGTTTTATTTTTACCAAGTGCTTTGTACAGGCATAGGTGCCCCCAAGTGACCGAGCAGACGTATGACTCTTGGTCACTTGTCTTTTACAAGTATATTGTTATCTGTTTGGTATTTTGGGTTTGACCAAACCTTTTGTACGCACTGTATGGTAAATTCGAAACATGCTGATAATTTAGACTCAATCTGAATTTTGAAATAACTATCTTTATTCATTTATTGATCGAAAAGTGTATTTGTTACCGTAGTAACTTACATCAGAGCTATTTGATCCAATATGATCTTTTAGCTTAACATGAGATAAAACAAATTGCAGACATAAGAAATTGTACTTTAAAATGGTCACCCGACCTGAGTACTTTGTTTCTTTTATCGAAACCTTTGAGCGTAGTCCGCCCAGTAGGCCATTCACTTAAAAGTAAATGCACATTCAGTACTTAAAGTGGTCATCCGACTTGGTACTTTATTGGTAGTATTTTCTTAAATGTTCACCATTACAATACCGTTGTACTAGAATGAGTTGCATTTTTTCGTCATACTTACCTAATTTGTATGCTCCGGAGTCGAGAACTTCAACCACTTGGTATGGTCCTTTCCAGTTATGTATAAGTACACTTGCCGTACTGTCTTTGGTGTTTAGGAATACCCTTCTCAGGACCATATCTCCCACGAAGAATTTTCGGTAGCCCATCAAGTAAGAACTCGACGAACAAGCATGCTTGAACTGGGTAATTTTATGATGGGTGACCTCGTGGGAAGTTTTCCTAAGAAGTGTGCGAGTAAGGAAAAAGCACGTTGAAAATAATCGTGTTGGTTTATAGGGTCAGACGTCATTCCATGAAGCTACCAAAGTTACGTACTCGTGTATAAGAGCCATCATTCCGTCGGTGTAAGGGCCTAATTGAGGCTAGACGCAGATGTTACAAAATGGTATCAGAGCCTTGACCCAGCCAAAAGTGTGGTCGACGAGGACGTCGAACCCTATAAGGGGGTGATTGTGGAAGTTAGTAGTCCCGTGATCCTTAAGGGGAAATACCGAGTAAGCTGTGCAATCCCACACTGCATGGGGAAGGTCAAGTGGGATGCTTCTAAGACTGTGTAGGTATGGGACTACATAGTTGAAGAGGGCTTAAATGGATTGATTGGTACAACCTATATCAACAAGGTGCATCTTATTTTTCGATAGTCCATCACAAAAGAATTCCACAGTTAAGTGTGCTTGACCTGGCTTAATTTCCAGATGGGTGACCTCTTAAGAAGTTTTCTCAAGAAGCATGCTGGAACAACTCTTGTTAGTTTGTAGGGTTAGTTACCATTCCATGAAGCAACCAGAGTGACATACCCGGGTATAAGAGCCATTATTCCGTGAGTGTAAGGGCCTAATGGAGGCTTGAAGTGGGGACGTTACAAATGGTATTAGGGCCTTAACCCAGCCAAAAGCGTGGTTGACGAGGATGTTAGACCCCGTAAGGGGGTGATTGTGACAGTCAGTAGTCCCATGATCTGTAAGGGGAAATACCAAGTAAGCTGTGCAATCCCACATTGAAGAGGGCTTAAATGGATTGATTGGTACTACCTAGATCAACAAGGTGCATCTTGTTTGTCGGTAGTGTTGGGTTTTGTGCCCTAAATAAAACCCATTTCAATATAATCAGATTTACTTATTAATAAAGATCAGAAATAACATTTTATGTTGCATGGTTCACATGATTTATTTCATGATTATATATATAATGTATGAATTCTATTTAAGTCTAGAACATATGAATTTGTTAATGATTACAGTGTTGTCAGCACAGTGCAATATAATCTTAATTATATGTTCAAAAGTTTATTCCCTGATTTATCAGAACACTGGATTTAGACTGACATGGTATAATCAGCGATAGGTATTCTTACACCTTGGAAAAGTGTTATGTCCTTTCCAAGACATTGGCAAAGTTTACCAGTATCAGATGTATGGAGTATACATCAGAAGGGACCGATATTGAACTTTGATTAGATATATTAAAACATACCGTAATATCTATTCAATTCAATATCACCTGTTGATCCTAGATCAAATGATCTTAATCCTGATACGGTTAGGTTCAATCTCAAGAGTGTTATCCGTGTTCTTTGATTTGTTAGTTAAGCCTACTTTTGGGTGAGGGTGATACGTACATTTTGGGAACACGGTAGTGTAATTGAGTGGGAGCGCTAACATAAATATAGAATCTATAGCTTCTATCTGGCGAATAGAAAGTAAAGGATGATTTCCTTCGAGCTTAACCAAACGAAAATAAATGGTGGAGATCTCATTTCACTTAGCTGAAATATCATTTATACAGGGTTAAGTGTTTTAAGGATAAAATACATTGTAGGGTATTACGGTAATTTAATCCCTTTACAGTGTAAATCATCTATATAGAGGATCATTGATCACATTAGGGTTATAACAATGGATAACTAATGACGTGTCTATATCATGGAACATATAGAGCGTTCTATATGACTGAGAGTGCAATTCCAAGTTCTAAGTGTGGATTCAATGAGGAATTAATAAGTTAGGGAATTTACTTGGTAAATTCGGTTCAACTTATTGGAAGCTCGGTTATATAGACCCATGGTCTCCATACTAGTTGAGACCATACTGTTTGTAAGACTCAGTTAATTGATTTTAATTAATCAATTATAATTCTAAAGTTATACTATGTCTACTTTATGAATTTTCACTAAGCAAGGGCGAAATTGTAAAGAAAAGAGATTCTAGGTTTATTTATTAATTAAGATACTTTATATGTCTAAATTAATAAATATATTAAATGACAATATTATTTAATAATTATTTTTAAGTTATTAAATAATTAGAATTGGCATTTAAAAGGTTAAATTTGAAAATTGGCATTTTTGAGAAAATGGGAATGAGAAATAACAAAATGGGAAAGTTGCAAAGTGAGGCCCAATTTCCTTATATGGGCTGCCCACTATGCATAGGCTTTTACCATTTTATTTTTCCATTATTTTAATGACACACAATTCTAATCTAAACCTAGAGGGCATTCTATAAATAGAAAGTAATGGCTTCAGGAAACAACACATAATTGCATCTCATTCTTTTCAGAGTGAATTCCTGAGCCACCACTTTCCTCTCTCTTTTCTTCTCTTCTTGATTTCGAATTCCTTGAGTGATGAGTAGTGCCCACACACATCAAGTGGTATCTCAATCATAGTATGTAAGACTATGGAAATTCGGCATCAAAGAAGGAGAAAAGAAGATCCAGATTCAGATCTTGATTATGCTCTGCTGCAGAAAGGAATCAAGGGCTAGAGATCTGAATGGAAGGAGTCATAATAATCCGCTGCACCCAATGTAAGGTTTTCTTAAACTCTTATGTGTTTATTTTCATTATTTTAGAATTCATATTAGGATGTTAATAAAACATACTTGGTAGTAAATCTAGATCCTGGTAAAATATTTCCAACAACTGGTATCAGAGCCATGGTAATGATTTACTTTCATGTAATATGAATTAAAACAATGTTTTATATGTTCTGTTTTGATTTGGATGGTTTCATGTTGGTTTATGTGCTTATGTGATGAATGTTAATGTTGTACGGAATTTTTCCATGAAAAATATTTTTTTCTATTTTTTATAATATTTTATTTGGATTTCTTGTGAAAAATTAAGCAATTTTGTTTTTTACGGAACTCGATTCCGATAAAAATTGAGAAAGATAAGAATTTTGGAAGATTGGAAATCATGGCTACTGCATGCAGCCTATCCTGGCAGCCCCTTGAAATTGCGAATTTTGTCGGTTTTTTCCCAAAAATCCAATTTTTTATGGGATTGTTTCCCAAAATCTGATATTTCCAATTTTAGATTTTTCTAATTTTAAATATTTCCTATTATGGTAAGATTTAAAATTTGTTAACTTCTTTAATATTTATTTGTTATTTAATTATAAGATTAGATATTTTGATATTTAATATATTTTAAATTAAAAGATAACTTTGTCTTTTTATTTAAAATATTATATTAAAATTATCTTATATGACAAATTCAATAATTAATAAATTTGAAATTAACATAGATATTTTTATAGATATACTTACCATAATGTTTTCAAAATTTAAAAATTTGTTATTTTGTTAAATATTTAATTATTTATAAATTATAAGTTTAAAAATGATATTTTTTCTATATATATATCATTTTTTTCCTTATTAGAAATTTATAAATCATATCTTAAATATTTAAATAACATAGTTATTTTTGTAAAAATTTGAATATTGCTTAATTTGAGATATTTTGACATATAATTATGGTATTTATTATTTATTTATTATTTTCCTAAAATAATAATTATCTAACCAAATCTATTTTAAAATTGGTTTATTAAATTATAAGATCTGAAAGTAATATTAAAGATTCTTTCCTTTCAAATCATTGATCTTATTAGATATTTAATTTGATTCAAATAAACCTAGATATTTTAAAAATTAGTTTCCTTTATTTGGTTAGTTTAAGAATAATAATTTAATTATATTAATATCTTATTTCACATCTGTTACATGGACAATGTTTGTTTATTTTATATTGTTTATTCAAAAAAAATTTTACAAACCTATTATTTATTTGATCTAAAGTACTATGATTAACTTGTTGACAGATCCAATGATCTGATTTTAATCATAGTCCAATTGACGATAGATCTTATAAATAATTTGTAACAGGTATATTTTGTACTTCTTTCATCTGTGTAAACCTAGTAACATGATACGGCCCATCCAAATCATTTGACCTGTGTAAGCCTATATGTTTGCTATTGGGCTTAGATGCATATAGGAAGCCCATTTAAGTTTTTACAAAGTAAATGGACTAGGTTGCTAAAATAAATTTTGACATAAGGAAATTTATTTAGGTCCAATTAGATTTGGGCTTATTCAATGAATAACAGTTACTTATTTAAAGGTTAAATTCCTCTCTTTTGGGCCTTGTGTGAGAGTTGGGGGCCAATAGAAGTGGGTACGACATACTGAACCCAGCTCCCTCTCACATGAACTACCCCAATTGTGAAGGCCCATTTGCCTTATTTAAATAATTGTATTAGGTTAATTATATTAGTCTAACCTAATTAAAATTGAATTAGCAACATAATTAACTTTTAAAATATATGAAATTTATTTTTCATTTTAATATTTTAAAGTTAATTTTAGAAAAACACTTAGTTAATGATATATATTCTAGATAGTTATTTCTAGTACTAGTTATTATTTCTAATATTAAATAGGAAAATATCATTGATTGTGAAATTAATTGTCTCATAATTAATTTTGGTACAATCTAAGTTTAGTATATTTTCCTAGTATTAAACTAGAATTAATAATTAAGTTTCCTTCATACTTAATTATTTATTTCTTGAATTTAATACATTTAATTAAATTGAAAATTCAATATCTAAGTTGATTTTCATCATGATACTTAAATATTGTCATTTTCATGTTATTTAATTAAAGTTGAAAATTATCTTAAGTTTGGAATCTTATTTCAGAATAATTTTCAAAATATATTTTATTTTATTTTATTAATCATTTCCCAAAATTTCGAAATTACATTTCTTTAATGTAGAAATTTCGAATTTTATTTGAAAAATAGATTAAAGTTGAAAATTATTTATTTTAATTTTGGACCAACTTAAATCAATGATTTTTCATTTAATGATTAAAAATAAATGAACTAAAATATATTATAATTAGACATTGAATTAATTAGTGTATGAAAGTCTAGATAGATATTATCTGTTTTGCTTGAAGTATTTTTCTAGTGTATTTAATTAAATATAAAATTAATATTTAAGTTGATTTTTAATCATAATACTTAAATATTTGAAATTTTTCTTAGATATTTAATTAAATAGGAAAATTATATTTTTTGTTGAAAATTAATTTTTTATTAATTTTTGGCCAACATAAAATTAGAGTAATTTTCAAGGATTTATTTTTATTTTATTTTAAAGCATTTTCGAAAGTAGTATTTTTATACACTTCATTTTTCGAAATGCAATATATATTTATAGAAAATTAAATTTGAGTTGTAAATTAATTTAAATTAATTTGAAACAACTTAAATTGAATAATTTTCTAAATATTTATGGAAATTATTACTAAGATGGAAATAATTCACGTTATTTTCATATCCATCTAAGCATAATTTATAAATATTACATTAAAATTTATATTTAGAATTTTTTTTATTCTAAATTAGAAATTTTAATTAAATAAATATATATTTGAAATAATTGATTAAAATAAATATTAGGAGAAAATACAACCTTCATTAAATAATGAGCTTTATTATTAGGATATTCGATCTCCATTGTTGGTTTTACATAGCTATTGTTTTAGTGAGTAATCCTCCCTAATGGAGGAACGTTCATTATCAAGTTAGCACCGTTTAATCTCGAAAGATAAGTAATCTTGTAAGTTTTTTATATAGTATTGATCACCCTAATGGTGGCGACTGTATAAGACTTGCAAGAATATGAAACAATGGTGGAAGCTGATAAGTTAGAATAGCCTTGACTCTCGCCTAAACGGGACAACGCAGATTCAAATCTTGATCAAATAAAAGGTTGCTAGAATGTTGATCATTTTAGATGAGCTGACAACTCTATTCAATGAATGGTAGCTTTGACTCTCGCCTAAACGGGACACTGATATCACTTTGTTGAAAACCTTGGAAATTATTTAGGATTGTATGTTTTAGTATTTTCACTTGTCATTCCCTACTTGCTATATGCTTCATAATTTCTGAATTGTGGATGAATTTGTATTGAACCATGTTATTTTCTGTTATTAAATTGTAGTTTAATTTCGAATCTTCATTGTTGGTCTAACTTGGCTTGTTTTTTTAATGAGATAAATCCCTAATGGATTTTCACCATTAGACTAACATAATAGTGTTAGATCTCGAAAAGATAAATATTGTATATGCAACATCTAGCTGTTCATCGATTGATGACACCTTAGACTATTATTTTACAATATGAAACAAGAAGATTGTATAAATAAGATTACTTTGACTCTCGCTAATCGGAGCATCGTTGGATTCTTATTTAAAACGAAATTATCCTAATTCCTCTTAGCTTATTCATTTCGAATCAACTTAATAACATATCATTGGATGAATGGTCTATAAATCATTTCACGTCATTTTCTCTTAAGAATTAAATGACGTATATGGTTATATTCCCGAAATTCTATCCCAAAATGATATAAATCCTCAATCTTAGAAATCTCCTACTTGTATAGGCAAATCATAGAGTAAGATTAGTAGTGGTGGTCCAAGAAAGAATTACTCATTATACAGTTAAACTTTCACAGGTGTTTAGTAACCATTTTCTATCAATGGATTTAAACTGTATGAGTTTAGTATTCTGTGACCAGAATCCACTTGCACTATTCTAAGAACTCTTCGATGTAACTAAACTTAAGTCATCAAAAGATACAACCACATATTTTATAAATCTATGGCATTTGTATCTTGTTCATAGTGGTTTTGACAAGATCATTCTCTGCAAAGAGTTAATATGCCTATATCCACTGAAATTAAGTTCATCTCATTCGCAGATGGATGTACATTTAGGGGTGGATATGAGTTTTCATTGTATTCCCAAAACGATCACTCTAGATTTTACCTTATGCAAAAGAAATTTGAAATGTTTGAAAAATTTCATGAATTTCTAGCAATGGTAAGTGGTTAAAGATCTTGAGAATTGATAGGGGTGGAGAAAAAGTTAGTAGATATGCAGTTCAAAGATCATTAATTTGATTTTGAATTATATCCAAACTTACCTCCCCAGAAATTTGAGTTGCATATTGATGATTAGTTACTAGTCGTTGCCTAAATCCTTCTATGGTAATATAATTTCAGAATGATGCAATGGTTGTATACTTAATGTAAATCATTACTAGATTCATGGATGACCTAATCGAAATCTTAAGAAAAGCTAGAACTGCTAACCTTGGTTTGCATGTTTGTTAGCTATTCTAAGTGATTAGGGGTGGAGCATCCCATAGTCATTAGATAAGAAAGTGTTTGTTTAGATAAATACTACTTTTCTAAGAAAATGACTAAGTCTGAAAATGAAGTAGCAAATAAAGGAGATAATTTTTTCTTGATTCCATAAGTGTTCTATCATCTTATTCGTTACAAGATGATCCCACTGCCTCTGTTGTCTTAACACAACTGAAGAGGTCAATACCATTTAGTTTTCTTAGACATAATTCACGGTACCTTGTCGTAGTGGGAGAGTTTCAAGGAACTTTACCTTCTTATGACTTGGAAGACACTAGTGATTAAAATCCATTGTGAGTTTAAACAAGTAATGGATCTTCAAGATAAGAAACTAAGAAGAAAGCCAAGAGAACTATGGTTTAATCCATTCACATGGAGTAATCTAAAGTTTTCTATTACAAGGACATGAAAGGAAATTTTCGTTAATAAGTCTATTCAATGGACTTAACAAAACATCCTGTTCCTAGTATTATAGGTTTGAGTTTATCTAAATCTATGGCTTGTGATATACCTGGTAATTACTTACTCTAATGCAAGCATGAGATGCTGATGCATTTTCTTTCCAATGGAAATCTATAGAAGCTTCACAACTTCTTAGACATAGATTTTATTTATCCAAGGAAAAGTCTCAACTATTCCAGAGAAGATAAAGCCATGAAATAATTTCTTAAATCAATAGTGAGAGGTCTCAGATATGCTTTAGTATGCCTTAGACCAGACACCTGCTGTTGAGTGGGAGTAATGAGTAAGTATCAGATTAATCCAGGAGAAGAACATTGGAAAACAATCAAGTAAATTTTTAAGATTAAGAAGAGGAACTATATGTTAGTCAGTAAGGGTTGTTTTAAAACTCTTAGACTACGCCACATCAGATTTCGAGACTTGCCTGTGTGCTAGAAAGTCTGCTGATAAGATGGTGATTACTTTGGGGGTGGATTAGTGATTTTGGAGAAGTGTAAAAACCTATCTAAAATCTCTTAGTCTACCAGAGAGAGACTGAATGTTAAAGTTGCAGGAAAGGTACTTATTCAGTCTAAGGAAAGTTCTATACATTTGTGGCACTGTTCCAACTTGCCTTAACTACTACGGTTACTTCTTGAATAACCAAGAAGTAGTTGCCAAAAGTATAGAATCCAGTACCCCAAGAGAGTAGACATATAGTGAGGAATTTCACATTATCAAGGATTTTGTGATTAAGGAAGAGTAATGGTGGAGAAGAGGTTGTGTTTAATTCAACCTGTCAGATCCTATTACGAGGAGTTTACTACTATTACACTTGATTGGTATATCAAGGTGTTAATGATTATTTGAAATGCACATTTTGTTTTATATTAGTGCAAGTGGGAGTTTGTTGGGTTTTGTGCCCTAAATAAAACTCATTTCAATATAATCAGATTTACTTATTAATAAAGATCAGAAATAACATTTTATGTTGCATGGTTCACATGATTTATTTCATGATTATATATATAATGTATGAATTCTATTTAAGTCCAAAACATATGAATTTGTTAATGATTATAGTGTTGTCAGCACAGTGGAATATAATCTTTATTATATGTTCAAAAGTTTATTCCCTGATTTGTCAGAACACTGGATTTAGAATTACATGGTATAATCAGCGATAGGTATTCTTACACCTTGGAAAAGTGTTATGTCCTTTCCAGGACATTGGCAAAGTTTACCAGTATCGGATGTATGGAGTATACATCGGAAGGGACCGATATTGAACTTTGATTAGCTATATTAAAATTTACCGTAATATCTATTCAATTCAATATCACCTGTTGATCCTAGATCAAATGATCTTAATCCTGATATGGTTAGGTTCAGTCTCAAGAGTGTTATCCGTGTTCTTTGATTTGTTAGTTAAGCCTACTTTTGGGTCAGGGTGATACGTACATTTTGGGAACACGGTAGTGCAATTGAGTGGGAGTGCTAACATAAATATGGAATCTATAGCTTCTATCTGACGAATAGAAAGTAAAGGATGATTTCCTTCGAGCTTAACCAAACGAAAATAAATGGTGGAGATCTCACTTCACTTAGCTGAAATATCATTTATACAAGGTTAAGTGTTTTAAGGATAAAATACATTGTAGGGTGTTACGGTAATTTAATCCCTTTACAGTGTAAATTATCTATATAGAGGATCATTGATCACATTAGGGTTATAACAATGGATAACTAATGACGTGTCTATATCATGGAACATATAGAGCGTTCTATATGACTGAGAGTGCAATTCCAAGTTCTAAGTGTGGATTCAATGAGGAATTAATAAGTTAGGGAATTTACTTGGTAAATTCGGTTCAACTTATTGGAAGCTCGGTTATATAGACCCATGGTCCCCATACTAGTTGAGACCATACTATTTGTAAGACTCAGTTAATTGATTTTAATTAATCAATTATAATTCTAAAGTTATATTATGTCTACTTTATGAATTTTCACTAAGCAAGGGCGAAATTGTAAAGAAAAGAGATTCTAGGTTTATTTATTAATTAAGATACTTTATATGTCTAAGTTACAGATTGGACCCTGTGTTTTGCACCCTGTGTTTTGCAAAAGTTACAGATTGGACCCTGTGTTTTGTTAAATGACAAAATGGACCTTGTATTTTCTAAAATAGTAAAAATAGGACCCTGAGCTTAATTTTTGATAACTTTTTTTTTTTTAATACAACCAACTTGAAGACAATGGTTAATACGAACAGATACAAAAAATATAAACAGTTTTGTCATATAGCACTTTTAGATCGGACTATAATTAAACTTTATTTTGACAAAAAATCAATTCAGGGTCCTATTTGTACTATTTTAAAAAATACAAGGTCCATTTTATCATTTAACAAAACACAGGGTCCAATTGATAACTTTTGTAAAACAGAGGGTCCAAAATGGTATTTACCCTATATTAAATGACAATATTATTTAATAATTATTTTTAAGTTATTAAATAATTAGAATTGGCATTTAAAAGGTTAAATTTGAAAATTGGCATTTTTGAGAAAATGGGAATGAGAAATAACAAAATGGGAAAGTTGCAAAGTGAGGCCCAATTTCCTTATATGGGCTGCCCACTATGCATAGGCTGTTACCATTTTATTTTTCCATTATTTTAATGACACACAATTCTAACCTAAACCTAGAGGGCATTCTATAGATAGAAAGTAATGGCTTCAGGAAACAACACATAATTGCATCTCATTCTTTTCAGAGTGAATTCCTAAGCCACCACTTTCCTCTCTCTTTTCTTCTCTTCTTAATTTCGAATTCCTTGAGTGATGAGTAGTGCCCACACACATCAAGTGGTATCTCAATCATAGTATGTAAGACTATGGAAATTCTGCATCAAAGAAGGAGAAAAGAAGATCCAGATTCAGATCTTGATTATGCTCTGCTGCAGAAAGGAATCAAGGGCTAGAGATCTGAATGAAAGGAGTCATAATATTCCGCTGCACCCAATGTAAGGTTTTCTTAAACTCTTATGTGTTTATTTTCATTGTTTTAGAATTCATATTAGGATGTTAATAAAACATACTTGGTAGTAAATCTAGATCCTGGTAAAATATTTCTAACAGGTAGCCCATCACGAAAGAACTCCATAGTTAAGCGTGCTTGACCTAGGGTAATATTTAGATGGGTAATTTCCTGGAAAGTTTTCTTAAGAAGTGTGTGAGTGAGGACAAAGCACACTAAAGACACTCGTGTTGGTTTGTAGGGTTAGTCATCATTCCATAAAGTAACCAAAGTGACGTACTCATGTATATGAGTCATCATTTAGTGGGAGTAAGGGTCCAATAGAGGCTTGATGCGAGGACATTACAAAATGGTATTAGCGCCTTGACCTAGCTGGAATTGAGGTAGATAAAGACGTCAGACCCTCGTAAGGGGGTGATTATGACAATCAGTAGTCCCGTGATCTGTGAGGGGCCCAATTGAGGCTTGATGCGGGGGAAATTACAAAGTAATTATGATAGCCAGTAGTCCTGTGATCCGTAATGGGAAATACCGGGTAAGTTGTGCAATCCCACACTGCCTCGGGAAGGTCAAGTGGAACGATTCTGAGAGTGTGTAGGTATGGGACTACACAGTTGAAGAGGGCATTAATGGATTGATTGGTACTACCAATATTAACAAGTTGCATCTTGTTTTTTGGTAGCCCAACAAGAAAGAACTCCACGATTAAGCGTGCTTGACTTGGGGTAATTTTAGGATGGGTCACCTCCTGGGAAGTTTTCCTAAGACGTGAATTCGGACTCGTGGTTCTGGAAGAATGCTGTGAAGTCTAAGGAAATTCTTATGAAATTAAAGGAGCTTGTAAACTAATATCCGATGGGAAGGACACGGACATTTTGGATGAACCATGGGTGATCCATGGCCAGGACTTCTATCCTCACCCTATAAATGGGTGTCCCGCGGAATCAAAAAAAGTAGCTGACTTACTTACTAACAATGGGGATCGGGATGTTCCCAAACTAAACTGCCTGTTTGACTTGGAGACTACCAATAACATCATCAAAGGGGGTAGGCCCGGTGAAGCCTGTGACAAATGGATATGGACTAAAGAGCTAAATGGTAAATTCTCTACTAAATCTGCTTATCTGGTCCAGGCCTTGGGGGGCGCTCCTTCCACCAATGTTGCTCCCGCTCTTTGGAATAAACTTTGGAGCTCTAGAATCTTGGAGCATCAAAAAGTCCTTTGGCGGAGTATTCTCTCGAATGCCCTACCTATCAGGGTTGCTCTTGCTAAAAGGATTCATATTGATGATGTGTCTTGCCCTATTTGTGGGGAGGGTGAGGAAACAATGGAACATCTTTTCTTCTATTGTAACTTTGCATTTCACCTCTGGAGGTCCTCCCCTTGAGGGGTGATGCCAGTGTTGGAATCTGGGGCCCGAGTGTGGGATTGGGTAAAATTATTGTGGAGCCTAAATGATAAAGGAGTGCAGGTCCAGGATTTGTTTCTGTATGCTTCAATTGAAGTGGATATGATTTGGAAATCCCAGAATGATAAGGTACATAATAATTCTATTTGTAATATCAAGCATTGTATTGACTCTATTTCTGTTTGTTGCGCCTCCTGTTTGGTCACCCCTTTAGATGATTGGGTCAAGATCAACTCTGACGTTAAAGTTGGCTAGAGACCAAAAGGAGTCAGTTTTGTGGGTGGCTAGCAACATCCTCAACTTCTCTGGCCCACTAATTGGAGAAGTTGTAGCTTGTTTATTAGCCTTGGAGTCAACACTCCTTTGAAAACATTCGTTTGTGATAATTGAGAGTGATTCTAAGATAGTCATCAACATGCTGAAAGGAACTTGTTCCATTTGGGGTGTTGGTAACTATATGCTTCAATGTAAACATCTCTCAAACCTTTTGCTCAGTTGTAATTTTTTGTTTCTCCCTAAACTATGTAATTTTACAACACATAATGTGATTAAGTGGGCTTTTGCCAATAATGTAACTGGTATTGTTGATCCGTCTTTTATTCCAGATAAACTATTTTGTAATGACCATGAGGTCTAACCTTTCTAGCTTTTATATAATTACGCATTTTATTCAAAATATATATATTATTACAAATTAAAAATATCACCCATTAACAATAAATTCAAGAATTAAGCAAAAAAAAAAAAAACAATAAATTCAAGAAAACGACAGCTTAGCTAGAGAGAGGACTTATCATATACTAATTAGCATTTGTTATAGTATATATATATGTGGCAATTTTATTGGTCAATCTTATTCCCATAACTCGAATACGTGTACATAACGAATTAATTGTCAAATTATTATTTTATACCTTATTGCTTTCATTAGTAAATATTCATTAAGACTTGGCAAGAACTCATGCATATTTTCCAAGAAAGTTTACAACAAGAATTTATTATGCCATTAAATTATAAAACGAAAATAACAAACATCAAATTTTAATGAAGAAAAACACTTGTTGAATCTAACAAACCATAGCGGGTGGTGCTGGCTGGGTTAGGTAAGCACATATCTTTATTCTATGTTGTTTGTTTCACAATCACATCTCTAAAATAGATTTAACAAATTAGTCAACTAGCTTCTGTGATTTTCTATTGTTTGTTTTAATTTACTTCATTTCTGTTAAATGAAATATTTATAATATTCATTAGTAGCCAGCTGCTAGCAACTATTTCCTTCTCACCTATTTGATCATCAAAATTTCTTATTCTTCCTCCTCTTAACCATTTTGAGCTGTATCTTTGTGAATGAATTCCTTTGTTTATCTCGTATATTTCTTTCTCTTCATTACTTTCGTCCCAAACTATGTAAAATGCTTCAATATCAGTGCCAACGACTGTGCCCCTTTCGATTGCGGGAAATTCAAAGATCTCCACTACCCTTTTCGTAAAATTGGCGAGCCCAATTTCTGTGGACACCCGGGATTCTCTCTCGACTGCCAATCAGATGACGTCCAGATACTGTTCGAGGAAATGTCCCAACGGTTTCGGATCCTGGATATCAACCCGAAAGGCCGGACTCTCAAGATTGCCAGAATGGATATATCTGATTCAATATGCCCCGAGAAATTCTCCAACACCAGTTTGAATTCAAGTATCTTCAATTACACGGAAAAAGATAAAATGGCCGCTTTGTTATACGAGTGTGATGAGGGTGATTTTCCTTTCTTCATAAGCTTTCCTTGCACTGTAAATAACATATCTACGTCCTCTTACTTTGTGATGGAAACAGAATTGGACTCTCCAATTTTTCCATCTTGCAATGTTAGTGTTATGGTTCCTGTTATGGAGAAGTCGTTTAAAACGGGTTTTATGAGTCAAAAGCTCAAAGTGGATGACGTTATGGAAGAAGGGTTTGAAGTTGGGTGGAGCTCCATGGGAGAAGACAAATGTGAGGATTGTATTTTGTCGAGTGGAAAATGTGGATTTGATTTTAGTGTGAATGAGTTCAGATGTTTCTGTCCTGATGATAATGCTTATGCATTAAGCTGTCCAAGCAACACTATTTCTATCCCACAGCAGCCACCACCACCACCACCACCACCACAACTGGTCGTCCCCACTATTGATAATATTGAGCCTATTGAGCCTGCACCATCTGAAACTGCAGGAAATTCACCAAGTAAGTACATAATTTTTTTTATTATTATTTTTATCTCTCTTCTTGATCTTATAGAAAAATTGTGTTTATATAGTTAATGCCTTTTATTTATTTGTTGTTCTTTTTCGGCATGTGTAGTTGTAGTAAATTCTATGATTTTAGATAGTTGTGTAGCGGAGAAAATGGTTGAAACTTGAAAGTACATACATTGAATCCCATAGCGGAGAAAATGGTTGACTTGAAAATATATACATTGAATCCCATAGCGGAGAAAATGGTTGAAACTTGGAGTATATTTTTTTTTTCACAAAAAAAAGAAAAATACACATTGAATCCCATTCCCATAACAACGCACTAGCGTTTGGTTGGAGATAATGAAATGGAATGGAATAGAAAGAAAACAATTTTCATTCCATTTGAAATGTCATTCCAATAAAATAACCTTTCCACCATTTCATTGCATGATGGAAAAAAATTTAATAATTTTTTATCAATTTCTTTTTTATTTATTTTAAAATATATTCCATTCCTATTCTTATTCCTATTCCCATTTTTATTCATATGTTTTAATTCCTCCCAACCAAAAGCCACCTAAATTTTAAGGGCTTTTTACACAACATTTTGAAATTTTCAACTTGTTTATTTTGGAGTAGAATTTTTTTGTAAAGTATTGAGTAAGTTTTATACTAGATACTGTGTTAAGTTTTTCACAGTTGTTCTACGATTATTTTTTAATTGTTCTACTATTGTTTTAATTGTCCTATTTTGTTGTTTTACATTGTTTTATAAAAAAGTGACATTAAAATTGTAAACTCTTGCTTAAAATTGTAATTCCCAATTTTAATTATGTCTTGATAATATCTCCCCTTGGCTTACGGGCCTGCGCCCAGGCCTTTAGAATACATGGCACACAAACTAACAATAGTTGATGACGTTTAGAAACTCCAAGTCAGTCAGGCAAAACTAGAAATAAAATCGGGCGATTATATATTTTATATTTACTGGACTTCAAAATCTTAATAAAATTTATTGAATTAGATATAATAAAATTAAAAAATAGTTCATAAATAACTTAAATGACTAAGTTTAAAATTACTTACCAGTGCACCAAATAACTTTATTTAGTATAAATAGACCATAAAGGTATTTATACAAAGGCCCAATTTTATTTTTCTTAGATTTAGGCCCTTAGTACCGGTTTAATTTCAAGTGAAGCAGCTGCCCTACTGACTCCTTGCAGCTTCGCCCAACACATGCATGTAAATATATTGGTACCATCTAGCAAATGTTAAAAACTATAAAATAAAAACCATATTTCATTTAGTCTTTTTTTTTATTTATTTAAGCGTTTATATATTACAACCATATTTTACTTGGAACTCGAATCCAAGACCTCCAACACACACACCCATATTTCATTTAGTCATAAGACTAAGATGAAAGTGACATTACAGCTACCGAAGCCGGGCGACACCCGTACTAGGGCCCACCCGATCCATTGGCTCAAGCCTCAAGGTGTTTATAACATATATGAATATGTAGTGAAAAGGAAAAGTGATAGTTTTGTGAAATTTGTAAAATAGGCCGAATAATACTCAAACCCACCAATTACCCAAATAGATAATTACATAAAATATTAATTTTTGTAAAATTTTTACATTATTACGTTTATTTTTTTTTTATATTTTTTACGGTATTCTATAAAAATAATACAAAAACAACAAAAAAACTACATAAAAGTAACAAGAAAATAAATAACATCAAAACAACAACAATAAATAACATACAAATAACAAAAATTTAACAACAAATTAACAAGAGTACAACATAAAAATACATAAAAGGACCGTATTTTCTATTTTAATAAAATCATAAAAATGTTTAAAATTCCATACAACCGTATTTTTGTAATTGTTTTGTTATTTTTGTGTATTTGTGAAATAATCCATCAAAACCATTTTTTATAAAAATACCGTTTTTTTCTGTAAATAAAATCATAAAAATCATAAAGATGTTTTAAATTCCATATAACCGTATTTTTGTAATTTTTTTTATTATTTTTGTGTATTTGTGAAATCATCCCTCAGAACCATTTTTATACAATTTTTTTTTTTGTAAGGAAAGCCATTTCTATAATATTTATTTATTTTGTAAGGAAAGTCCTTTCTATACTTTAAATACAACACATAAAAAGGCATATTTTATAAATACTCAAAAAAATTACAAAAATACAATTTTGCGGAATTTTAAATATTGCTATGGTTTATAACTTTTTATTTACTATATATACTGACTATTGATGTTTCATGTTATTTTTGTATTGTGATCTTGTTTTTTTTTTCTTCCTTCTTGTATGTTGTTCTGATATTGATTTCCTTTTCTTTTCATGTTGTATTTTTGTTTTTATATTGTTTTTATGAATACCGTCAAATTGTAAATAAAAATAAAAAATTGAAAATTGAAAAAAAAAAATTATGTAAAAATGTATTAAATTAAAATGTAAATACATTTGTAAATAATGTATGTACTTAACTGTAAAAATGTTAAAAATTTTGGGGTTTTTTCTTTTTTACACCAATCTTATTTTTTATTTATTTTTTTTTTTTTGCATTTTTTTACAGAAATCTACATAACAATTCACATAGCAACTAATAAAGTAACTTAAATCGCAATCAAAATCCACATAGCAACCCGTATAAAAACTACTGGAGCAACCCAAATCGTAAGTTAAAAAAATATTAAAAAAAAAAAGTAATTCTCCTAAAATTTTGCCAAAAATAATAATTTGTGTAAATTTTCAAAAAAAAAAAATTATATCTTCTTCGGCCCATTAACCTAAATTTAGATAGTAGATATCATTCTTTAAAAACACATTACCATTTCAAAAAGAAAAAGAACGCTGACCTTGAAGTCGGTCTTATTTTACTCAGTTGTTTGTAGTTTTTGAACATATATTTTCAGAAAGTTAAGGATTCAAAGTAAAAATTAAAATTCAGAACTCTAACATAAATGATACCTTTAAAATGAACTAAAAATAAACAATATGTGAGTTTCTTTTTTCTTCCATTTCATTAGATCTGATAATTTAATTGGAGCATGGTAAGTAGGAAACTTATTACATGAACAAGTGATAGTTTAAATGATTTGTGAAAGTTGAATATATATATATATATATATATATATATATATTTATTGAGAGGAGAGTGACCCATTAGGTTACAACGAGCAAGGGAAAGGGTCGGAAAGGGTCACTTCCAGACCAATACCAAGTGTTAACTAATCCAATAGACATTTGGACTAGATTGTGAGCAGTTGTATTTCTCATCTTACTAATGTGTGTTAGGAAAATAGTTGGGAAGGAACACTTCTTTGAGAGCGTCCACAAGCGCTCCGTATTCGGTAAGGTTGGTGTCTATGATTTAATGTCCTGAACAAGTCAGGCAGTCGGTTTCCACATGATGAATCATAATCTAGTTGTCTTTACACCAATGCAATGAATGTAATAACGTCCAGACCTCAACACTTTTTGGATGCATCATGTCCATTTTACTTTTTGCGAAAGCGACAATAACTTGTCTAGAGGAGTTTCAGACCAGGTTACCTAAACCTATTTTCTCCTTTTTGAGGGACACCGCTCCATCGACATTAAGTTTTTGCTGCTCTGCTTTTGGTGGTATCCATGCAGTGTCCTGAGTTGAGGCCTTAGCTGGGGCATCTTTAAGGTGCTGGTGTTGAGCATGTTGGTAAAATTAGAAAAAATCTATAGCTTCCTAATAAATCTTGGAGGGCTGTTCCTGCAAGTTTCTAAAAAATAAAGGAGTTCTTGCTATTCCAAATTTTCCATAGTACACAAAGAAACAATTCAAACTCATTTTTCATTAACTGTGATTTAACACTAAGCAATGCATCAAAAGTATTGTTTTGCTTTCATTGCTTTTTATCAGTGCTTTGAAAGACGTACCTATCCAAATCTTCTTGACACACTTGCATTCAAAGAGAGCATGCTAAATATTTTCAGGAGTTGTGTTGCAACGAGGGCACAAAGGGGAGGGATTGCTCTTCCTAAGACGCAAGTTTTTAGCAGGTGGAGAGTATTATGACAATTTTATTTTAAGAGGAATGTTGAGATTCCAAAGGAGCTTTCACCAACTAACATTCGAGTTTGAATTTGAAGGTGTTGGCTTAGCCTCTCATAAAATTCTCTGTGCTAGATGATAACCTTAATTGACAATGTAATTTCTAAACTTTGTAAACTTCCAGAAGAGAGAATCAGGCTTATGGATAATGAGAGGTGGGAGAAAGAGGATATCAAGGACAATGTCCTTGGTAAAGAAATGATTTAGTCTGGTAACATTCCAGTCTCTCGAGTCAAGAAAAAGGCTAGAGACTGGAGGTTGGCTAGGGGACTCAATCGGGGTAGGAACTGGCAGTTTGGAATGCAGTTATCTTAGTAAATCCTCACAGTGTCACCATTTCCTATTCTCCAGCGGAGCCCTTTCTTGAGGAGGTCTTTCCCCCACTATAAGATGCTCCAAACATAAGAGAGTGCATGGCCCAATTTAGCCTCAAGGAAAGTAGAATTGGGAAAGTATTTGGATTTGAAGAGAGTTGCAAGAAGGGAAGTAGGGCGTGTTTGAATGCGCCAAACTTGTTTGGCAAGCATATCTTGGTTAAAAGGACCTAGGGATTGAAAGCCTAAACCTCCATTGAATTTAAAGTTGCAGAGGGAGGTCCAAATTTTCCAATGGATTTTTCTTTCTCCTTCTTTGGATCCCCACCAAAACTTAGCCATTTCCCGCTCCACGAATTTACAGAAAGAGATGTGAAGCTTGAAAACAAACATGGCATAAGAGGGAATAGATTGGATAACAACTTTCAGGAGTACCTTTAGAGAACAATTTGCCTTTTCATTTGTCCAAATAAGCCTAAATTCTATCCTTCAAGGGGTTAAAAGAGTGCTTCTTGCAGCGGCCAAAGAATTGTCTAAGCCTAGATACTTGTCCAGACTATTGGTGGCTGGAATGTTCATATAGTCTTGGATGGGTGTTTGGTAGGTTAGGCTAGTATATGAGAGAAAAAGGCAGTGGACTTGTTAAAATTCACAAGCTTTCTCAAGATGCGTTCGTAACATGAGAGGATTTCTTTGATAGCATTGCAAGCTTGAATATTTAATTGGCAAAAGAGAATGCTATCATCAGCAAAAAGCAAGTAAGAAATCTTAGGGGCAGTTCTGGAAATTTCGATCCCAACGACATTTTTCTTAGCCTTTGCCTTTCTAAGAAGAGAAGAGAGACCTTCTGAACAAAGGAGAAAAAGGTAAGGGGATATGGAATCACCTTACCGAATTCCACGGGTGGGGGTGACGTGACCAAGGTCCTGACCGTTAATGTTAAATTTGTATAAAGTTGTTGTAAGACAGTTCATAATCAGGGAATTGAATGTGGTAGGTTAACCGATTTCAGTGTAACCTTATTTAGAAAAAAAACCAATTTACTTTATCAAATGCTTTGATCATGTCAAGTTTGATTTCCATCCAACAAGTGCTTCATATTTTCCTCCCTTTAATGGCATGTAAGAGCTCTTGTGCTATCATAATGTTGTTAGATATAAGTCTTCCCTTGAGAAGGCACTTTGGTTTGGTTAAATTAAGGGGTTAAGAACATGCTTCATTCTATTAGCCAAGATTTTAGAGAAAATTTTGTAGATAGTAGTGTGAAGCCTAATAAGGCGGTAGTCTTTAGGGTAGAGGGATTTTTCACCTTTGGAATAAGAGTGATGAGTGTTGTATTAAAATGGGTGATATCAACTCCATGATTCAGGGAACTGAGCACTGCATTAGTGACAGAGTTGCCAACAACATTCCAATTTTTTAAGTAAAATTGGTTGTTGAAACCATCAATTCCAGGGGCTTTGTCAGCGGACATTTGGAACAGGGCTTGTTTCACTTCATCGGGGGAAAAAACTTGCTTTAAAAACTGGTGCTGGCCAGGGTTAAGCTGGGTAGTAATACCCTGAATTGTATCATCAATAGCACTGTTGTGAGAATTTGAGATGTGAAGAGATTAGTGTAGTACCTCTCAATTTCGGTGAGAATGTCTTCAACATTATCCACTTTGGTGCCATCACCAAGGAAAAGATGGTTAATTTTGTTAGTGTTTTTCCTATTCGAAGCAAACCTATGGAAGAATTTGGTGTTTTGTTCCCGACATGGAGCTAATTAACTCTAGAGCATTGCTTCTAATAGGTTTCTTCCTTAGAAACAAGACTATCTAAATTTGTCTACAACTTCCTAATTTTTACTCAGAGTTGTCAAGAAAATTTCTAGCATTCTCGAGGCTCCTCTAGGCAATGGAAATTTTCTTCGGGAACCCAAAGAAACACTTATGCTTTCAGTTTGAAAGGTGATCAGCACAAGCTTCCTGTATGGAAGCTGGGCTTTGGATGAGAGAACTAGAGTTAGCACTATGAGTCTAAGCCTTAAGGATAACCTCTTCCCAGTTTGGTTCAGTCAACTAAACATTCTCGAAGAGTAATCTCCTGTCCCCTTTAACCTTACCAACATTTGGGGAAGAACTATCAAGTTTCATGTTAATGGCTCTATGGTCAGAGCCAAAGAAATCGAGATTTGAGGGAAGCATTAGGATAGGAATACAACCAGGGTTTGTTAGCTAAGGTCCGGTCTAATCTTTCATGTACATTCCTGTAGCATGGTTATTGTTCTAGGTCATCCTAGGCCCTTGAAAATTAAGAGCTTCAACATGGAATTTGTCAATAAGTCCCTAAAGAATTCCAAAGGGCCATTTCTAGTATTGCCATTGTTTTTATTATCCCAAGTCAAAAAACTATTAAAATCACCCATAAGAAGCCACGACAAAGAAATACAAGATCGACTTATTCTATTAAGAAATTTCCAAGTGTTATAACGATAGTGGGACTAGGAGCCCCATAAAAGTCATTAAAATTAAAACCAAAAAAATTGATACCAGAGACATAACAATGAACATGATTAATAGAGTAATTAGTAATAAGTACATCCACATTCGAGGGACCTCAAAACCATGGACAAAACCCAACTTCAACCTAAGACTATCAAAATAACCCTTAGATAATCTAGACTCCATTCTTAAAAGAAGAGAAGGCTTATACATCTTGACTAGAGGGAGAGGTTTAGGAATGCTCGATCACTCCCAAGCCTTGAGCATTCCAGCTTAAGACATTTGTTTCTGTAGGCAGGCCTGTTCCTCCACAGAACCTGCGTCTTCACTGGAAGCCACTTCCACTATGTCTTGCTGTGGTAGGGGCCATGATCTCTTCAACATCTCTCTCTGCAACAGTAGACTATTGTCTCTAAAAGCCAGCAACGCTAGTGTGCGAGCTTCGCTTTGTCTGGGTCCGTTTGGATGGGCCTTCGGAGCTGCCAACAGTAAAAGTTAGGGGGTTCGAGGCTCCTGCAATGGTAAAATTATTGGTGGAAAATGTGGCGGGGTTGGGATTGGAAGTCAACATGGGGCATTCATTGGGCTAGCATTCGGGGAAGTAGAACTTCTTGAGCTAAGGGTAGAGTTTTTATCTGAGGGATGCAGAGCGTGATATGGATCCCCTAGAAGCAACGATCATTAAAGCAGTAAAGGAAGGGCTTGGGCTAGTGTGAGGTTGTTGGGTATGTGGAGGAATGGTAACAGTGGGGGTGGTATATATATCAGCATTATTGTTTTGGGTGGGGTGGGTTGAAATATAGAGGCCAAGAGTGCCAGAGTGATCTTCTTCAAGGAGTTGGAAAGAGAAGTCTTGTTGGTTTACTTGTTCCCGAAGGGTGGAGGTGCTTACGAGATTCACAAGGTTCTGGTTTGTAAGTTGCATGAGTTGGATTAGGTCGGGCAATGCCACGCAAAACATTTTCATATGGGAGCGGTGGGGAGTGTGGAGACTCATCGGAAACCCACATATAATAAAAAAGTTATGAAAGTTGAGGAGTCTTTTTTTCGCGTTGAATCACAACTAAGAGTTAACACATTTATTTTTGATTTAATTATTTATTATTTAATTGAATTTAAGATTTTATATAATTATTTATTATTTATTTATTATTTTTTTGTATTCTTATATAATTAGGCAGCATCCTCTAATTAATTTGGAGCTTTTTCAGATTTGTAAATTAAATTTTCCCATTTCTTTAATGCTTTGGGTTGTTGACCAATAGCAAGCTCATCTTTATTTAATCACCAATCAAATTGGGTTTTGATCAGGTCATTCATTTGAAAAGAAAAACAAAAAATTGTACTTTTGAATAGGTCTTCGGTATAATGCATTACACAATGAGAAACAAATGATACCACTTTCATCAAACTCACAAAAACATTTTGAAAAGCTCTCTTTCTCTATCTTTCAATGTGTCCACCCCCTCCAAACTCCAGATCTTATTTTGCTACTAAACACCGATCGATTATACACATCAAATTCTCTGTCAGCCTTTGAGGTGAACAAATCCTTAAAAAATAAATGACAGCGTGTATCCTCACCTCATTTCAGCAAATATATCTGATTGTGTTTTTTTTCGATCAATGGCTATATATTCGGGTTCAGATATGCTGGTATATATGATCACTTCTTTCACTCAGTAAACCACAATGTAAATTTGAATGGTTTAAATGTGCACTCATTCATGATATGCAGACCATGCATTTATGTATTTATACAGGATTTAAATAATTTACATATTGATTTAATACAGACCCAAAATTGGGTCATGGGGTGATGATATGCAGACAAAAGCCATAATATCGATGCCCACAAATGAAATAAATAAAAAATTTAACATACTTCGAAGTCTAAAACAGTAAGACTTTTGTTTTGCTGGTATTTATTTTTGTCAGTAAACAATATGAAGTGTGGATAAATATCTCCATACAATTAAGTTGGTTATCCTCACAAAACTACTTGTCCAACGTCTCTCATACAATGTAACAATCGTACGAGCGTATGAAACTAATTAGTGAACTGCAAGGATCGTGCTACAAAATTTATTAGTGGACAGGGAAGAGAGGCAGTAGTTCTAGACTAGTACTCTGTTTTGATTACAGGCATAACTAATGATAGGACAAGTTAAAATTATGATTTTTTAGGTGCCAATTCAATTGACTAACACCAAAACTTCTAACATGAGAGAGTAATTTTATGAGTCAAATGAGGCATACAAATTTGGGACTCAGTTTTAAAGGGACGCCACAGACCCTTTTACTTGTAGAGTAGGAGCTCATTTTGAGTTGTTGTTCTCAATAAAAACACCAAAATATTAGTGTAAAAATCTAAACACAGATTCTTGAGTCATACCCGCTCGCTAGATTAGCGAGAATGAATTATAAGTTAAGTATATTTATGAGAGACACAAAGAATTTATAGCAGTTCACTCACTGTTGCGGGTGTTTATAAAATAACTAATCCAATCCAATCCACACGATCCAATTCAATCCAATTTGCAAAATGCGTATATCCACACTTGTGTGGATTTGATTGGATTGGAAAATCAAAAATTCGTACTTGTGCGAATTGGATGTTGATTGACATGTAAAAGTAACCAATCCAATCCAATCCACACATATTTATATACTAGGTGATTGTTACGTGCCAAGCCACGTAGTGTTAGTTTTATTTAATATTTTAGTTTTTTATTTTAATTAATAATTAAAATAGTATAATTATTTGAACGATTTGTTTTATAAAAATAAAATATGTGTCAGTATATTTAGTAAGTAAAACATAGTTGTATTATAATAATGTATGTTATTAATAGTAAAATGTACATTAATCTTCTAATTGAAAAAAGTTCTATTATCTCATTTCATATCTAATAATAGCTACACTACTATATATTTATAGACTTTCACATTCTTTGCAAATTACTAATAAGCACCAATAATATTTTCATATTCTAATATTTTCAACCTTCTCCTCTTGGTGGTAAAATTAAAAATAAAACTAAAAATAAGCACAAACATATAAGGTAAATACTAATTACAACCCATTTCATCTTTTTTTTTTTAATTATTTTTTTAAGCCCAAGCCCAAAAATCTCTAAGCCAACACAATCAATCTTCTTTTATATTATCTTTTCTAGATATTTTATCTATATTTTTATTTTTTAAAAAATAAATAAAAAAATTATTAATATTCTCCCAGATAGGTTTGTTAGAGAGATATGTGGCTAAGATGATTTTTTTAATTTAAAAAGAGATTATTAATATTTAAAAGATTGTTTATTTAAAAGATTGTTTAATTTTTTTGTTTAATTATTGGGTTTATTTTTTAACGAGAGATCAAACATAATCGTTAAATTTAACAGAATATTCTTTTATTTTTAAGTATATTCTGTTAAACCAAGAATGTTAAACCAAGAAATGCCGTTAGATAGGCACTTTTAATATATAAAGATATTTTAAAAACTATACATACAATTAATATTTTAATGTAAAAAATAGTAATTTAAAAATCCAATACATATGATATAAATATATTTCAAATCTCAAATATATAATCCATTCTTATTTATAAAAAAAAATATAATTTAAACAAAATTAAACATCTTTATACATACAATTTTTTCTTTTTGCTTTGAATTTATTATTTTTATTTAGTTAATATTTGTTGTTGGACACATAAAACAATAATAATTTGTTTTATTTGTTGTTAGTTATGCGAACACAAATATATTTTTTTAATATTTATTAAATAATTTAATATTACAAAGTAACCAATCCAAAATAATTGATCCAATCCGCACTTTTGCGGATTGGATTAGATTGGATTTAAGTTACTATGCGGATTGGATTGGATCCAAAATATGAAATCCGCATTTAGTGCGAATCAGATGCACTACGATCGAAATAGTGCGGATTGGATCAGATGAACGTCTGCTTCGAGTTTTATTTCTCACGAGATGAATTACAAAAAAGTTAACTAAGTCTGGATGCTCTAATTTCTAGAGAGAGATGCTCTGATCTTATGGCTACTAAACTCAACTTAAAAAATGAGCTAGTGGAGCTCTCTTTTTTATAAGTGAAGGAGGTCCTATTAAATGTGAATAAAATAATCCAAAAAAAATATAGAAAATGCATTTAGGCTATTTTTGATCGTAGATGATGATCTAACGGTGAAAATTAACTTCGAAGGTTGATTGTCAATTTTTGGAGCTTGAGTCGCCCTGGGGGGACCCAGCCCGAGTAAGTCGCACCTTAAATTCGTACTCTCTTGGGGTGAAATTTGGAGTCGATAACTTCAGAATTGCGATTGAAGTGTGAGACATGACATGATAGAGCATTAAAATAGCTTTGAAATGCAAGTTCAATCGCATCAATCTGATCAATATTGAGTGAGTTATGACCATTTAATTGAAGGTTGTTCCGGGCCTAGCACCCAGGTTGACATCCCAATGCCCAGGTTGACATCCATCGCCTAGATTCACATGTGATGTCAACTTAGACGCTGGGTGAGTGGGCAAACCTATCGAGGATTATTTTTTTTTTTTTTATGCTTAAGTGATATTTTGACATCACTTAGTCTATTTCTGTGTTTTGACAAAGCTGGTCACCAGTTCTCGGAACGAGAGACTCAAAACTACTCAGTTTTTCAGTAATTCACCTTGTTAGAAAAGTAAAAATATGAAGTTGTGAATTTGACTTCATAGTGATGAGTTTGGGATTTCGGGCTCACGAAGTTGGCTCGTTTCCCCTTTTTGGGGCGATGCGCGAGGTACAGGGATCTCAAGGTGTTGGTGCCTTGATGGCGATATTTTTTGCCTTTGCAGACTATTCTCACCGTCAGGTGTGACGAATGCAGTTACTCCATCTTGGTGTGTGTGTTAGATTCTTTTCACGTAGGTTTCCCCCTCCTCTTGTTTGAGGTACTTGGCTGTTTTGGCCAACTTCTTCAGCCATGGGTGTTGGTGGCTCTTTTCTGGAGGTGATCCATTGAATGCTGTCAAGGCAAACCTCCATTTCTTGGAGACGGCGAGAGCGTCTAGGCATTTTGAAATGATTATGTATGAGGAAACAACATGACTTTAGCCTGTCGTTCCCATAGACGGCGCCAAACTGTTGACGGTGAGAACTCGTCAACTAACTTGTCTTTTGGAAAATCAAACTCCACTCCAAACTCAAAACTAAGATGAAGAAAAAGATGAAAGTATAAATTCAAGTGTCTATCTTAAAGTAGAGAGAAAATAAAAACTTTATATTACTCGCAATATGGTGGTTACAAGAATGATTTTCCAACCTCCTCTCACATCTAAGGAAGGAGTATTTATAGGCTCTAATGGCCTGAGGTAATAGTGGTCCCAAAGGGGACAAGTTGTCACTTTCAGGCTGCAAATCGAAGGTGTAGGAGGTGGTCTTGCGCCTCGTATCCTTGTCTGTTGACAGGTGGTCTCGGGTTGCGAGGGTAATGGCTGTAGTGTACCCTTTGTCAGCTCCTCAGACCTTGCAGATGTACTACTCGTACCTTCTTACTTTCAAAGCTTGCAGAAGGCAGGGCCGTACTCTCCTCGCGTGCAATTACCTTGTCCTTGTGATCGTATCCTTGTCACTTCACTCTTCTCTTGCTTGGGAAAATTCCACCAAGTTTTGACGCGTTACGCCCGAGTGACATTCTCAACGTCACGACCGAGTGACATCCTCAACGGCATGGCCGAGTGACATTTTCAACATCATGCCCAAGTGACATTCTCAACGTCATGGCCGAGTGACATTCTCAACGATGGCTGAGTGACATTCCCGATGTCATGGCCAAGTGACATTTGTCACTCTTGTGGAAGAGTGACATCGAGCCACTCTTGGGCCAAGGTGACTTCCGCCATATCGTCCCTCATGCCTTGATCAGCTAACCTTGAAAATTACAAGTGCCAATTCCCTCATTTGACTTTTGCAAAATAGCTCAGCTGATCCACTCTATCGTAATTGGTACACACTGCTTTTGGATGAGTATTTTTTTGACTCCCTCGATCAGAGGGTATACTTATATAGTATATAGCCTATGGATAAACTAGAACCTTTGTATTTTCGAAAAGATAACAATGACTTAATTAGCTTGTGTTGATAGATTGATCTAAGAAACGAATGGCTAGAACCTCTTTAGTGTGTAGGAATCGTTGTTCCAAAAGAGATACAATTTTTCTTTCTTTCTTTTATAGATCAAATGCAATGACGGTAGGGAGCAGGGGAGGCTTGTAATTTGTTTGGAGTTGTAGCTTTTGTTGGTTGATTAATGAAATTTTTTCAAGGTTTTGGTGAGAATTGGTACTTCACGCTCGATATAATTTTGAGTCTCACTTACAACAATAATTCCTTCTGTCCAAACTCTCCTCCTGTGGTTGCCATGCTATTCTGATAGTGACTTTGACGGAGAAGGTGATTTTCTTTCTTTCACTTTCTTGCCATGACCTTGCCCTCCATCCTTCTTCTTTTCTATTTTTAGATAATTCATCCCTCTTTTTTCTACGTCTACGTGAACATGCAAGTTGGATTTTTGTAACATAACTTGATGTTGTATCACTGAATATCACATCCCCTAATATAAATTTTTTATAGATCAGAGGAAGCTCCCTCGTAATTTCCCAATCAGTTCATCCATTTGAGGATTTGTTTATATAAACATATTTATATATAAATATATAATATTTATATATAGGTGTTTTTGTTTATTTCTTGTATGTGGCGTGTGGGCGGCCATGAATTAATTAATATTCAACCAAAGATAACTTTAAGCTCTGTAATATTATATGAGTCGTACCTAAGATCTATTAGTCCTTTTCTTGCTTAGAAAATTCCAACAAACCAACGAATACTACTTCCCACCATTCTTATATATTTCCGTTGAGAAATAGAAAAAGTAAATCAAGAAGAAGAAAACATTCACGTATCTTTCTAAATAATAATAATAGTTCTTATTTGACCTTATATGTTTTTCTAAATCATCAAAACCCAAGCCCCTTCTTCATGAGAGCTTAGCTAGCCACTTGCACACCATGAAGCTTCTCTTGAAACCTCTTGTCGCAGTCATCTTCTTGGTTATCTGGTCCAGTAGTTTGGATTCATATCAAGGCCAACAATTAGAGAAAGATAACGGTAACAAATTCAGAGCCTGCAAACTTCCGTACGAGTGCGGCCACATAAAAAAGCTTCTTTTCCCGTTCTGGGGAGGCAACCTACCCAGCTACTGTGGCTACCCGGACTTCAAAGTTTCCTGTGACCCCCAAAACCGCTCTATTTTCAATATCCAGGATGTCAAGTACATCTTATACAGTATCAATTCTTCTAATCAAAACATTACAGTCACAGCGGCGAGATTGGATCTGTTGGAGGGTCCTTGCTCTGGGAATGTTGACATTGTTAGCGGAAATTTGACTTATCGATACGATGTTCCCTTTTACTTCCCTCAGGAGGTAGAAAATGTCACTTTGCTCTATGGCTGCGACAATTCAGAAGCAGAACGACTCTTGAAGAACAGGTTTTTGTGCCCTACACCAGTTAAAGGGAGTACAATTGTTTATTATGCGAACGATTCTGTGATCGAATCCCTGAGATCCAGTTCTGGGGAGGAGTTGGATTCGTGTGAATCTTTAAGAGTTTCTGTATACAAAGATGCTTTAAATGAAAGCTTAAGAAGCCTGGGTGGCAGTGAAGAGAAGATACTTGCAATTGGTGAAGCTTGGAGGAAGGGATTTGAAGTAGTATACTCTGAATTGACATATTGTAAAGATTGCATGGATTCTGGCGGCATATGTGGCTACAACGACAATTCTATTGAGATTTTTAGCTGCTTTTGCCCAAGGCATTATACACAACGGGCATCTTATTGTCTACATCCTGGTAAACCATATCCTTTCTCTTCTTTTAATAATTCAGTTATTTGGACGATTAGAGTTACTTTAAGTAAGTTAATATATATTAAACCCAAAATTAGTGATAGCTAATAATTGTTAGGCTACATTTGATAAGACGATGATTGATATAGTCATTTAGGAAGGAAGTAAATGGCAAATGAGTGTCCAGACAATCCTTGGAGTGAATATAAATTATAGTTGTACGGAGACACAACCATTCCAGTGGACAATATTATCTTGAAGAAAAATACTAAAAGATACTAATTATGTACCAAATATTGGTATTAGTGTAATTAAGTATGTGGTCTCATATAACTTAATGTAAACATCGCTAACTAATCCTAAAACACCACCTCTATATGATCTTAAATACTATTAGTACTTAATAGCAATATTCTATCTTGATTTTGGAATTATTCTTTGAAAATGTAGAGCATGGAATCCATGATATATATCTTCCGAAATTCAAAACTACGGCCCTCTAATTTATATGTCCATCTTATACAGTCTAAGGGAAGGAAAATTATTGTTGCAGAACTAATTCAGAGTTTAGAATATACTAATTTAATTAGTTTATGCCTAGTTTCATTGATAGACACTAATTTTTTTTGTGATTTGTAATTGTGTTAATTATAAGCAACTTGTTGTCCGTTGAGTGTGTTGTTCTTATGCCATCCTTTTAAAGTAGTATATTAACGATTACCGTGATAGATAGACAGCTCTTATCCTTTCAAAAAGAAAAAGTAATAGACACCTCTTACCAGTTTTATTGGTTGTCGGAATTGACAAAGCTTTTTAAACTTATTATCTCATCATATTCTGTCTTTGCTTGGGTAGACCAAACTAAAATGGAATAAGAACAACTTAAATTTTGGAATCCACGTTGGAACAAAAATTACTCTATCTGATTAGATGTAGGAATAGAGTAAAATTACAATATTTGTAAAGAAAAATAAAAGTGTAAACATAAAATTCATTTAAAACTTTAATTTACTCCGGGGATGGAAAGAGAACTGGAACTTTGTTTCCATTTGTTGAATTATGGGTATTTCACTTAAAAGTAATTTTTTTTTTCAAAGCAAGACTTAAAAGTATTTTTTTTTTTTTTTTGAGTGTAGCGTAATGGTATTTTACAATCAATTAATAGCTTGTAACTTAAAGGTCTTGGCTTCAAACCCATGACCTCTCCCTTTTACCATCCATCCCTCACCACTAAGCTAGCCTTAGTGACTTTTTAAAAGTAACTATAAGCAAATTGTCTCATCTCTTTCCTTTTTTTTTTTTTTTTTTTTTTTTAATATAGTGCTATAAAGATAGATAGTGTATATGTATTTTTCTAATTTATCTAATTTATGTTCAATGATAGTGTATAATATTATTTAAATTTAACATATATTAAAAATTATGGTAAATTTAACACAGTTAAATTTTATACTATAATAAATATTACTTTTTATTTATTTTTTTTTGACATACATGTAATTAATAAATATTTTAGATTTTTCATCCCAAAAAAAATATTTTAGATTTTATTTATATGTTTAATAAGATTTTTGTACACTTTCAATTATAATTTAATACTTTTGTTAATTTTTTTTAACACTGTTTTAACTAAATTTAACACAAATTTTCCACGAGGATATGGTGTTACGTGTTTAAGCATTGTTTGACATATATAGATTTTATTTTATTGTATGGTATTTATTTATTATTGATTATATTTTCTTGAATTAGGAAGGTGATTGCATCATCTTAGACCTTGAGTAGCCATCCGTTGAATATGTCAACGGTCCAATGAAATAGGTAGCCCATACATAAGATTGTTGTTGTATACAGACCCATTGAATATTTTTGCTTTAAGCGATCAGCATGCTGCATGTGCCCACTCATTTCATTTAAGAAAACAAAAAGGAGAATTATCTTATAAACTTTTTTTTTTTTTTAATTTACAGTTTGAGTTTCTAAAGTGGTTGCAGCGCTAGTTGCAATAGGAATTTCTGTACGATTTTCGGTTGCAATTTAAATTGCAGCGCTAGTTGCAATAAGAGTTTCTATATGAAATTCCGTAAAAATACAAAAAAAACTGATTTAAAATATAAAAATAAAAAAATCTCAAACAAAAATGCCTAAATATAAACAATGAAAATATACTTTCACATAAGATATTTTTTCCGTATTTTTATAAAAAAATTAAAATTCATAAAAATATAAAAAAATTGTAGATCCCAGTAAATTTTTGCTATTTTAAGTTTTTTTAGTACACATTTTTCTTATTTTTAAGTATTTTTAACTATTTATGACAATATTTTGTATTTACTACGTTTATTTATTTATTTTTTGGCAGAAATTTATTATGTTTTTTTTTTGAGTGCAAATACAGAAATTTATTATGTAAATTTGATTAAGGATTTTTTTTTTTTTGGAATTTGGGAAGGATAGTGCAGTTGGCTAAATTTACGATTACTTATAATTATTTAAATGTATAATTTTCTCATAAATTGTTTTGTCATAATCAACACGGGATTGAGGCGCGTATTTCTGCTTTATCGACATTTACGACTTTCTTTTTTCGTAATTATTTATTTACTTATTTATTCAATTTTGTGTTCATATAGGATTCGGATTCGTTTGTTAGCGTCTTATTGTATTATACCTTATATATCATATTTCTATATAATATTATATTAAATTTAAATTTATATTAAAATTTTATATATGTAAATATTATAAAAATTCATACTATATATAATTTTACATAAAAATACTATGTAAAATACATATAATTTAATATAATATTATAAATATAATAGGATATAAAAAAAAATTAACAAAGAAACCATTATATCTATATTTATAATCGTTTAGTAATGATGTTTATATATATTTTAAAACTAGAAATATTTCATATTCTCGAAATATATTTATCACATTTAAAAAAATGAACATATTTAAGTACATACATGACAACTGGAATAATTTTGGCTCTTTCAGAAAATGAATAAATAGTGAAGAAAAAAAGGAAGAAAGAATGATTATTTTGGCACGTTCCTGGGAATAATTGTGTATATGTTTCCTGTGATCCTTCCACAGACTTATCCTTTATTCAATATTTAAAAATCTATTTTAGATTTCTCCTTTTATTTTACATATTATATAGATATATATGTTTCACCGTCAGAAAATTATATTTAAAAATTGAATTTACTCACGATTTTCTTAAAATTATATTATTCTACGTTAAAGTAATTATATTATTTTAAATTTTCTCAAATTTTTTTGTTATTATTTTAGAAAAGGGAAAGTGGACTGAAATTTTCCTTATTCTCTGCTTTCGTTTCAACAAAAGATTAGTTTTATAACTTTATTATAAAAGGTGAAGGTCGTTAACTTGATTTTTTGCTGATTAAGTTGGCAGGTACAATCAAAGTAGTATTTTTGAAGAGATCGACTATTTTATTTGATGAATTAATTACTCAAAACCTCTGACTATTCAAATCTCTCGTCGTTGCCAAAATAAAATACTTTTATTTTTTTGGACCAAATAAATAAAATATTACTTGAATAAAGGGAGACTTCTCAAAAACAAAAAAAGAGAAATAAAAAAAATTATGGCGTCACTGTTTCCAACAATAGCTAAGTTTATTTAACTTTGAGAAATATAGGACAGTGCTAAAACTCTTGTCATGTGTAATATTATAATTGGTCCAATTTAATATTAATTTCTACTTATTTTATTTTAATAAATATTATAAAAAATTACTAATCAATTATAAAATATTATCCCATGATTTTAGGCACCCTATATTAATGCTCTTTTAATTTTAGTCGGGGAAGAGATTTTCTTCTTGAGTCCTAACCAAGAATTTCAAACATGTCAAAATCATTGAAGTTTTGGGAAGCGGAAAATGATTGTTAGTGATCTTTGAAAGATTAGAAAAACCTTGCCTAGTTTCTTCTATCTTTGGTTAGCGCCTTTAAATCAAAATTTGTTCTCTGTTTAAATTACTACCATTTAATATGATAAGCCCTTCCATAATCAATCTAATCCACAAAAATTACAAGAGGAATAAAATGAAGTTTCAATCTTGAGTTCAAGCTTTTAATCCACAAAAATACCATTTTGGACCCTGTGTTTTGCAAAAGTTATAGATTAGACCCTGTATTTTGTTAAATGACAAAATGAACCTTGTATTTTCTAAAATAGTAAAAATAGAACCCTGAGCTTAATTTTTGACAACTATTTTTTTTAATACAACCAACTTGAAGACAATGCTTAATACAAGCAAAAAATGTAATCGACCTCACATAAACACCTGTGATGATGACACTTTTGTGGGAATTCAAATTTAGTCCTTTCATTAATGTTATATTATTTTGAGAAAAGCAAACTATATATTTTGAGACTGTTGCTTCAACAAATAAGAAAGAACTGAATTATAAACTGTCACTTTGAGTTTCATTACAGGCTTTATGCTCTTTTGTCTAAAGTTTTCTACTTCTTTATATATTTACTTCTTTAGTTTAGTACAATGATTTCTTTCTAAGGCTTAGCCACTTTCTGATTACTTTTTGCAGGAAAAAGGGATTGGCTCCTCAAGGGTGGCATAGGTAATTTACCAATTCTCTCTGTTTTAGTTCACTGTGCCTTCTCATTGTGTCCATTTTTTTCTACTCTCCAGGTAGAATATGGCTTTTTACACTAAAGCATCATTTAAAATCTTTTTTTTTTGTGTGTGTGTGCGCGTGCAGCTGTTGGTGCTATTTTTGCTGGGATAATACTGATGGGATTTGTGGTCTTTTGCTATCAACGTCGAAATAAAAAAACAAATGCACCGCCATATTTTCTGTCTCGCAGCATTTCCTCTAATATCTCTTCCGTAAAGGATATTGAAAAAGGAAGCACTTACTTTGGAGTACATCTCTTCTCCTATGAAGAGCTTGTGGAAGCCACAAATAATTTTGATTCATCCAAAGAACTTGGAGATGGAGGCTTTGGCACTGTATATTATGGTAAGGACACTCCTTTATTTTAAATGTTGATTCTTCTTGAAAGCTAGTTTTGTAACACTAGAAAAGAACAAGCAATTGACTTGTTTAGATGAATCTCTACACAGGAAAACTACACGATGGCAGAGAAGTTGCAGTCAAGCGTCTCTACGAAAGCAATTGCAGGAGAGTAGAGCAGTTTATGAATGAAGTTACTATTTTAGCTAGCCTACGCCATCCAAATCTTGTTTCCCTATTCGGCTGCACCTCCCGCCACAGCCATGGACTCCTTCTAGTATATGAGTACATTCAAAATGGAACTGTTGCTGATCATCTTCACGGTCAAAGAGCTAAGCCTGGTGCACTAGCATGGCCTATGCGACTAAAGATCGCCATAGAGACGGCATGTGCATTGGCATATCTCCACGCCTCTGATATTGTACACCGTGATGTGAAAACAACCAATATACTCCTGGACAGTAGTTTTTCAGTCAAAGTAGCAGATTTTGGATTGTCTCGGCTCTTTCCAACACATGTCACTCATGTCTCAACTGCTCCACAAGGGACTCCCGGTTATGTTGATCCAGAGTATCATCAATGTTACCAGCTGACCAGTAAGAGTGATGTCTACAGCTTTGGGGTAGTTTTAATGGAGCTTGTATCATCCATGCCTGCTGTTGACATAGCAAGGCATCGACACGACATTAATTTGTCTACTATGGCTATCAATCGGATTCAAAATCACACATTACATGAGATTGTTGACCCATGTCTCAAGTTTGATACAGACATTAGAGTGAAGCAAACTATAACAGGCGTAGCTGAATTAGCATTTCAATGTCTTCAAAATGAGAAGGATTTGAGACCATCTATGGTTGATGTACTGGAAGAACTAAAGGCCATACAGAGTAGAGGTTATAAAACCAAGAATGCCAAAAATGATTCCACAGAAGATGATGTTGGGTTGCTAAAATGTGGTCCATTGACACTTTCCCCAGACACTGTTACAATAAGCTGGAGTAGTAGCAGGAATACAACCCCAAATGCAAGTGGTTAAGTTTCTTGTACATTTCACTTGGTATTATTCAGTCAGTATAGTGCAACTACTATCTTCAATATGTCTTAAAGTGGGTGACTTTTCATTTCGATTTTTCATCTACTAAATGTTTTTTTTTTCTCTTGAATGAGATGTACATAATGTGTCATTCCATATGAAGGACGAGGCTCATCTACAATGAGACTGATTTTAACTAATGTTTCTGACTTGTAATTTCCTGTGGCTGTTTTATTTATATTAGCTGTAAATGCGCAACGGTTTTAGTAATCACAACTTTCAGCTTTGTATAGTGTGTAAAGCTGCTAGATTTTTTGTCCTTCCGCTCATTTTTAGGAATGACATCCCTCACTTCTTAATGACCATAGGGTTATAGGAAAACATAGCAATATGATCCAATAGCTTCCAATATTATTTTTTCTCATCCGATCTAATCTAATGAGTAATTAGATTTAAAAAATCACCATTTCGATCCAATCCAATTAGACCTTAAAATCCAATCAAATCGAATTTTCAATTAGAGATCCGATTGCACACCTAATTTTTAATATTAACTTAAAAAAAATAAAGAAATATATGTAAAATATAAATATTGTTATAAATATTAATAATTATGTAGATATCCAAATCTTTTATTTATTACCATTAATTGTAATCAACATTCATCTTTTTCTTACTTTCTATTTTTCTTAATTTCTTAATATTTTACTCTTGTATTTGTATAAATAGGAGTTCACCCCATTGGAATAAACAACTGAGAAATTCTCATTCTCATTCACTTTCTATTTCTCTCTTCTTCTTCTTCTTTTCTTCTTACTTATTTTATATTATTTTATAACACGTTATCAGCACGAGTCTCAGCCCAAACCCCAATGTAAGTATTTTGTTAAAGTTCTTGAATTGTTTCAAATTCACGATACACTAAATATATATTTATATGTATACTCATCTGACTGAAACAATTTCAAGAATATTTTTTTTTTTTTTTATCTATATATCTATATATTATATATATATATGTATATGCTTTTATATGTCTATTATTGATTTCATATATATATATATTATGTTCTTATCATTTATAATATTTACAATATATGTGTGTCTATGATATGATAGATAAAATCTATATAAATTATACATATATCCAGAAGATTATGTATCATCGATATAATATTGCATATATCCTGAAGATTATGCATCATCGATAAAATATTGCATATATCCTGAAGATTATGCATCCTCGATAAAATATTACATATATCCTGAAGATTATGCATCCTCAATAAAATCTTGCACATATCTTGAAGATTATGAAAACGTAATATTCATCATATAGTTGATGGATATATGATGAAAGAGATGAATACATATATATGTATATGCTCTTGTATTCTTTGAGGACAATGAAAAATAATTTAATATCGATATAGATTTTGACAAACATTTTCTAAAGTAAATGTTTTATATTTGTCAAAAAAAATAATTGTATTTATGTGAATACAACTAAAGAATGATTATTATTAATGCAATTTTATAGAGGATTTTGAATACCAAGAAAAAAAGAGAATGTTAAGAAAATTGCATTGAAACATCATAATAACAATGAGCATGACTAATGTTATTTAAATACATGAAGCATGTATTTATTGTTCATCATTCCCTGCAGAGAATGATACGAATTGAAGTCAATTACTTTTAAAGGTTGTTCGTATTAGTCATGTTATTATACATTGTTATTTCTTGCAATGTTGGAAATTATTGCATGCGACATATATTAAAGATCAAGTTTTGCATACATCTTGGAGATTATGCAAAAACTGTATTCATATATTCTTTGAAATATTGTAAAAGAAATTCCTGAATAATTTCTTATATTTTTATGGATGAACAAGTAATAAATTTTTAAGAAATTTATAATAATGTTCTACTTGTTCAACGTCATTCCCTGAAGTGAATGCAATAATTTTAAATAATCGAAGACCTTATTTACTACTCAAATATTTTCAGAAGAAAGTGGAAACAACCAAAAGATGAGATACCACACATAATCAAAGTGCATGAAATCTATATATCATGTATGGAATTGAATAATAGTAGTCGCGTACCTGTAGTACGGACACACTTATAGTCAGGATAAAAGTATATTTGATTATTGAATAGTTAGTGAATTGTACAAATTTATTGTACATTTAAAATATTTAAATATCATTCTCTGAAGAGAATGAATAGACATGAAATTCTATTTTAAAGAATATAGATTTCACATATATTGGTAATGTCAGAAGCAAATTAATGTATACATATTTTATTATTTATTGAAATCAATAGTTTCAAACTATTGTTTGTACAAGATATGTATATATATATAGTTACTATTTAATTTAGTTTGCATATTCCCAGAAGTAGATATATAATTTACTAATATTTGTTAGTGATCCAATATAATCAAAGTTATAAGGAATCACAAAATGATTATTTGAAAAGCTTCATGAAGAAGTCTTACATACAATTGCTACTTAGAGTAGTGAAATATCTTTGTATGTACCTAGATGTATAACTTTTATCTATTTATGAAAGTGATAAGAAATAACTTATTATATGTACTGGTTGTACATTTAAATATAATATATCAAGTCATGATAATTAGACTGATGAATAGTCTATTAATAAATTAGACGACTTGTTAAAAAGATATCAGAAAAAATGAATGATATGTTATGGTTATATCTATTTGACCATTACAATAACATGATGAAGTTGTCATGTATTTTTTAAATTATACACATCATTGAATTGATGATAGTGATTCCTGAAGAAATATAAAATTTGATAAACATAATAGTGACTCCTGAAGAGTGTATATGTTTTGGAGAATAATATAATTATATTATTCGTGTATATAAAAATGAAACTTATAATGATTATGTTGTAGTAATTTTACATTACCTTATGAAAGTTTCATTGAAATACAAATTATAGTGAATCTGAAGTTCATGAATTGAATTATTTTGACATGATCAATCATATGCAATAAATTGTTAAAGGATTTGACTAAATTTTGTTGAAGAACCAGATGATTCTTCTCATTGTTAATTTATAAGGCTCAAAAGAAGAATGTGCATATATTTGCACATAGAAAATATTTAAATTATATTTCTTTAGCAATCTTGAGCCATTGTTAGATTTTTATTGCATAGTTTCTTATCGATGTGATAAGATTATATGATCATGCATTTACAAAATGTGTAAATTTATGCATTTCTAATTATACACGTATGACTCATTCTTAGAAATGAATTAAGTTCATAAGTATTGAACTTGAAACTGAAGTTTATTGAACCTAAAGTTTAATGTCATATAGTATATATGAGTTTAAATAAATATTGATTCATTGTGATATATTGAAATCCCTACAGGTGTATTAATATTATTAGATATCACAATTTTTAAAAATTCTCTCGATTAGGGGGAGAGAAGCAGTTGGGATCGATGATAATTTTTGAAAAATGATCCTTGCACAAAGTACAAGAACGATATAGTTCAAAATGCTATATACAAACTGCAAATCAATATTATTCAAAGTTCAGATAGAATGAGTTGAAAACGCCTGAAGCGTAAATGAACAATGTAGAAATTATTAATAAATGTTCATTTAATTTATCCTGGAGTTGTTAAATCTAGAGGTACTCATGGAGATACCTTAATGTTATAAAGTATTGATGATTTAAAAATGACAACTGTGATGAAAATGGTACTCTAGAAGATACTCCCAAGAGAAGTTAGACATAACACATTTGATCATAATTGAATCCCTGAAGTGATTCTATATAGGTACCTATAAATAATAAACATATTTGAAAGATTTGTAATTTAAAGAGATCTCTATAAGTTATGTCAATATGGGAGGAAATTATCATATACTGAAATTTTTTTCAATAATAGAAGTTGAATGTTTGCATAAGCAATAAACTAACATGCATGAGATAGCAAGGATCATGGTATTAGATTTGTCGAGAATCATCGACATACATTTTGTTTTTGGCCAAAATATTATGACGCAGTCTAGGCAAGTTTACTCGCATAAAGTGAAGTAAGACCTGTAGGGTGTGCAAATAAATATTTCCGATGAGAAATTTGCATATACGTATTTGTACATAATGAATTGTTATACAAAGTTTGCATAGACATGAGATTGATTGAAGTAAGGCTTAAATATTGAGAAAATATAATCATGATTTGATTAGAGCCTGAAATATATTTTATGAGAATTTATAAGCGTCACATAAATGTTGCAACAAAAAGTTATTTATTTGGAGCTCCTAATATAGTGAGAATTTGAAATAAGCCTTATCTAAAAATTCTAGAAAAATTTAATACATGCGTTAAGTGATATATATTCAAAGTCCCCCGCACTATATGACAAAGATCTTTGTATGAAATAAAGACATGTAAGTAAATTATTGTTTGAAAAATACGTATGGTTGTCTATGTAGTATAAATACGTAAAAATACATAAATGTTGCAACAAAAAGTTATTTATTTGGAGCTCCTAATATAGTGAGAATTTGAAATAAGCCTTATCTAAAAATTCTAGAAGAATTTAATACATGTGTTAAGTGATATATATTCAAAGTCCCCCGCACTATATGACAAAGATCTTTGTATGAAATAAAGACATGTAAGTAAATTATTGTTTGAAAAATACGTATGGTTGTCTATGTAGTATAAATACGTAAATTATACGTTGTGATAGACTATTGAAGAGTTTTTGATTAATTGAGGAACAAACTTTTATTTCTTTTGTATATCGAGAAATATTAAATGTATAAAGTTTGTTCATTAGTATTGAAGTCCTGAAGTACTTCATATGTATCAAGAATTATAAATATATGATCATTTGATATGGAAATTAAGATCATACAACAAGATGGAATAAATATATGGTCTTGGAGTACCATCATTGTCACAAATGAAAATTTATAGTACCATTAATGTGTTATGTTCATATCTACTTGAAATTTTAAATTTTTATATGAACAAAGTTCTGTACACACATGAATGATACAATTTGTTGGACAAAGATTAATGTTCCACGAACCCCTCATCTATAATTTAGAAGTTCATACATACTCTGGAAGGGTTATAGAATATATATGATCAAATATTGTATATGGTGATATTTTAAAAGTGATAACTATAATCTTATGAGATCTATTATCACCAAAAGAATTATGGATCATATGTGCATGAGGGGGAGACATATTCATGTTGCACTCTTTTTCCCTTAGCTCAAGTTTTGTCCCACTGGGTTTTTCTAGCAAGGTTTTTAACGAGGAAACTTGCAAATAATTATGAATATGAAATATATATTATACTCTTTTCCCTAGCTCAGATTTTTTGCCACTGGGTTTTACTGGCAAGGTTTTTAACGAGGCAACTATAATTTATGTTAACATACTTGCATTTTATGAAGCAAGTAGAGAATGTGTGGGAGTGAGATCATTAACATAGCATATTCGGAAAACATATAGATTTTACTCAATAAAGAAGTATCAACCCAAACAATTCTCTATGGATAATACTGCTTGCATCGTTCAACTAAAAGGAGGGTACATTGAAGGAGATAGAGTTAGAACACATTTCACCAAATTCTTCTTTATATGTTTCAAGAAAATGCATATTGGTGTTCAACAAATTCAATCAAGTGTCAATCTTGCAAACTTATTCACAAAGATCAACATTTTAGAAGACGGCATACAAGATTGAAATTCGTCGATTAGAAGATCTCCACAAATGCCTAAATGAGGGGGAGTTAATTTACACTATACTTTTTTTCTTTTGATCAAGTTTTCAACAAGAAATCTGCTTGCAAGAAATTGATATCAGAGCCATGGTAATTGATTTTCTTGCAAGAAATTTGGACTTAAAACGATTTGTTTGTGATTTGGATGGTATCATGGTGTGTCATATTGCTGTTTGGTTGATGTTTGTGAATTCTAGGAACAATAATTGTTTTTTCTGTTTCTGAAATTATTTTTATTGGATAGTTTGGAAAATTTAAAGCAATTTACTTTTTTACAGAACTCGATTTCGATTTTATTTGAATTAGTTATGAATTTTTGAAAATCAGGAAAAATCAAGGTGGTGATCACCTTTCCCACGCGCGCGGAAGGGCTGCTTGCAGCCTCCCAGCGCCGTGGAAACTCGGCTGGACACCCCTCATGCGCACGGGGGTGGTATGCAATGCATACCATCCGTACAGCGTACAATTTTTCTTCGTTTTCTTAGATTTTTCATGCTATTTCATGAAATTAACTTCCGATTTTTTGTGTAGTTTTCTATTTTGATTTTATTTTTCATATTTCAAATCTAATTATCAGAAATAAATTAATTTGAATTTTCAAAATTAATTTTAGATATTAGTGTAATTTGAATTTGAAAATAGGTAAAAATCAAGTTTTGCTTACCTCTTTTCTTATTTTCTTTAAATTTTGATTATTTTATCTTATTTTTAAATCTAAGGTCAGATATTAAATTCTTTTTATAAAATATTCTATTTTAAGTAATTTGACCTTATTTAGAATAAGATTACTATAATCATGGTATTTTAAAAGGGAAAATAAGATATTTTTGTTAACTTTTAAATTTTGTTATTTTTTACTTAAATTAAATTATAAAATCAGAAAAGGGTATGTATTTATCATTTTCTATTTTATTGAATATTTAATTTATTAAATAACACTAAGTTTAAAAGGTAAGTTAGCAATTTTTTTTTTGAAATGATATTTAGGTTACTTGAAACCTAATTTTTCAAAATTGTAGGTTTAATTTTAAATATTATTTTATTTCATTTTAAAATCCGAAAATATTTTTTTTAATTATTTTCGAAATATATTTAATATTTTAAATTAAATAAATCCTACATCCGACTATCCAAATCTAACTTGTTGCAGGAGTATGTGTTTTACATTGTTTGTAAGTTTTTCTAAAACCTATTATTGCTTGATCTAAATTGCCATGGTTAACTTGTTGACAGATCCAATGATCTGATTTTAACCCATGGTTCAATTGTCAATAGGTCAAGTAAATAATTTGTAACAGGTAAATTTTACAATCTTCTTTCATCTGTGTATGACCTAGCAACATGATAGGATCCATCCAAATGTGTGCCTGTGTGAGCTTATATGTTTAATTTTGTCATAGATGCATATAGGTTGTTGTTGCTAAATAAAATATCATAGTTTTTGATAGATTTTATTTAGGCCCATTTAGTTTTTGGGCCTATTCAATTAATAACAGTTGTTCATTTTAATGTTAAATTCCTCTCTTTTGGGCTTTGTGTGAGAGTTGGGGGCCAATAGAAGTGGGTACGACATACTGAACCCAGCTCCCCCTCACATGAACTACCCCAATTGTGAAGGCCCATTTGCCTGATTTGAATAACTGTGCTAGGTTAATTAAATTAGTTTAACCTAATAAAACTGATTAGCAACATAATTAACTTTTAAAATATATGAAATTTATTTTCATTTTAATATTTTAAAGTTAATTCTAAGAAAAACACTCTTAGTTTAAGATATTATTTCTAGATAAACTATTTGTATTTTTCTTGTATTTAATTAAATAAAGAATTTTAACTAACTAGATTCTTTCTGAAACTTACTTTAATTATTTCATTAAATATTCCTATTTAAGTTATAAATTAGTTATTTCTAACTAATTTTTTCTTATTAACTTAAATTTGAATATCTTTTGAATTTAATATTAAGTTGAGGAATTCTAGGAATTGGTTATTGAAGATTCTTAAGATAATTTTAAGTTGATTTTAAACTTAAATGGAATATTCTTAAATTAGGTAGTTACTACTTAATTTTGATATTTAATTAAATTTTATTTGAAAAATTTTAAGTTACTTATTTTAGATTCTTTCTATAACAACTTAAATTAGATATTTTCCAAATCTTGAAAAGATACTTAGTTAAATTGAGATATTTTCTAGATAGTTATTTCTATACTAATTATTTCTAATAATAAAATAGGAAATATTATTGATTGTAAAATTAATTATTTAATAATTAATTTTGGTACAATTCAAGTTAAGAATCTTTTTTTTAGTATTAAACTAGAAATTAATAATTAAGTCTTCTCTATACTTAATTATTTATTTCTTAAATTTAATACATTTAATTAAATTGAAAATGAAATATCTAAGTTGATTTTCATAATGATACTTAAATATTGTTATTTTCATGATATTTAATTAAATAGAAATTATTTTAAGTTTGTTATTTTTATAACAGCTTAAATTAGAATAATTTCAAAATATATTTTATTTATTTTATTAATCATTTTTCGAAATTGCATTTAATTATGCAAGATGATTTTGAATTTATCATGAAAAATAGATTAAATTTGTAAATTAATTATTTTCATTAATTTTTGAATCAACTTAAATCAATGATTTTTTCATTTAATGATTAATTTAAAATAAAAGAACTAAAATATAATATTATTAGAAATTGAATTAATTAGTTAAATAAAATCTAGATAGATAGTATTCTTGCTTGAGGTATTTTTTCTAGTAAAGATTAATTTATTTTAATGTATTTGGAAAATTGTATATTTTTATACTTTAATTTTTTTTGAAATACAATAGATATATATTTATAGAAAGTTTTAATTTGAGTTGCAAATTAATTTAAATTAATACAACTTAAATTAAATATTTTTCTTAATATTTATTGGAAAATTAATACTAAGATGGAAATAATTCATTTTATTTTCTTACCCGTCTAAGTTTAATTTTATAAATATTAAATTAAATTTAATTTAGAATTTTATTCTAAATTCAAAATTTAATTAAATAAATATATATTTAAAATAAATAAATAATAGAAGAAAATACATTTTAAATAATGAGCTTTATTATTGTTAAGATATTCGATCTTCATTGTTGGTTTTACATATCTATTGTTTTAGTGAGTAATCCTCCCTAATAGAGGAACGTTCATTAGCAAGTTAGCACCGTTTAATCTCGAAAGATAAGTATATTTGTAAGTTTTTTATATTAGTTTTGATCACCCTAATGGTGGCGACTGTATAAGACTTACAAACGTATGAAACAATGGTGGAAGCTCATGAAATAGGAATGACCTTGACTCTCGCCTAAAATGGACAACGTCGGATTCTCTTTTTGATCGAATAAAAGGTTGCTAGAATATTTATTATTTTAGATGAGCTGAAAACTCTATTCAATGGATGATAGCTTTGACTTTCGCCTAAATGGGACACTGATATCAGTTTGTTGAAAACCTTAGAAATTATTTAGGATTGTAATTTTTAGTATTTTCTCTAGTCATTCCTACTTGCTATATGCTAATAATTTCTGAATAAGATTTTGTGTTAAACCATATTTGATTTGTATTTATTATTTTGTAGTATCCTGAATTGCCATGTCGAATCCCATGTTATCACTGTTGACTGAGAATAAGCTAAATTGATCAAACTTCCCTAAATGGAAAGAGAACATTAATATTGCTCTCATAGGTGAAAGTGCCTTGTTTGTGTTGACTGAGCCGTCACCTGAACAGCCAGGTGACAATGCAACCAAAGCTGTTAAAGAGAAGTACGAGCGTTGGCAGAATGCTAACAATAAAGCTCGATACTTCATGCTTTCCAGCATGGTTGACACCTTGAAAACAATGTTTGCTAACACTGTCACGGCTGCTGAAATCATGACGCAGTTAACTGAGCTATTCTGTAAAGCCCGCTTAGTTTAATTTGGAAATTAGCAGTTAATCATGATTAATTATGAAATTATTTATAGCTATTTAAATAATTTATTATACTGTTATTTATGGAATTCAGAAATGCATTGCTATGTCATTCAGTAGTTTTCATATTTTGCATTTCCGGTGCCCGGTATTTTGGAACCCGGCGTTTGGCTCAGTAGAAATCACAACTTAGTATGTTAGTAGTTTGGGACGGTTTATTAGACATTGGGAATGTCGGGAATGGCCGGGAATTTAGAATTTCTCAAAAAATACCCCATTAGTGATTATTATGTGGTTTTAGTGTGGAGGGGCAAAATGGTCTTTTTTCCCCATTAGTATTTTGTCTTTTAGTGAATTTGTTAAATGGAAATTAAATGTTTATTTTATTAATATTGGCTGAAATGAATTGTTGTAGGTGTCCTTTACTCATTTTCTCATTTTACAACAAATTACACTTAGAAAAAAAAATAGAATTTTCAAAACACTCTCTCTCTTTTTTTTTTTTCTCTCTTTTCGGCTGGCTGCTTGGAGTTCAAGGGCTGGGTTTTTCTTTGAATTTCAAGCTAGATTCAACCTTAATTTGTGAGCTCTTGATTGTGGTAGGTGATTCTAACTTTTTCCCTTTATTTTCTTGAATAAAAATGGTGAAAATATGAGTAAATGCATGCTTACTTGAGGTGTTGTTGCTGCTGTGTTTGTGATATGAAATCTGAGGTTTAAATCTTGTTCAATTGAGTAGAATAGAGCTGGTTATGATGCATGCTAGTTGTGTTGTTCAAAGTTTTGATTTTTAGCTCAAAAATATGGTTTTCAAAGAGAAATGTCTATGTTCTGTTGCTGTGATATTGTTGATGTTTTTAATTGTTTTCAGAGGCTTAGTTAAGCTTGTTTAAGTAAGTTTAGATGGATTTGATTGCATGCTAGCTAGGTTTGCTCAAGTTTGAGTTTAGAACTCAAAGCTTGAGCTCTAATGGTGATTTTTGAATTCGTGCAATCTGGGTGGTTTTGTTGCCTTAGAAATGTTCTAGGGGAGGTATAGAACAGGTCTGGAAGGTTTCATGTGATTTGGGGTTGAATTGTGCAAGTTATGAATTTTTATGTTTGCTGCCTGCGAGGAACCGGAATTTCGGTTGTGCATCCGGAATTCCGGATGAGTGTTCTGAATTTTCCCAGAACCGGAATTCCGGTTGGGGAAAATTCAGAGACCCTAGTTTTCCTCGTTTTTATGTTTTAGGGGGTATTGCCATGCTTTTTATCGATAGGGAAACTTTTAGTTCCTAGTTTAAGTCCCCGGGAAGTGATTTAGCGTGTCACTTATAGTGTTGTGATTTTTATGGTTTAGGAGCCTGTAATCCGCCGTCGGCTAAAGTTCCAAATAAAGTTGACCGGCACACCTGAATTCGGAATCCAGGTAAGATTAGTATAACAGTATGCATATGTAGATTACATGTTTAGCGTGCATGTAGGAAGCCTATTAGATTACATTAGTTATGTATGTTGGCTTCGAACCATCCAACCCTGTCACGTCGGTACAGGCTGGAGTATGACCAAGAATGGCGGCGTATGACCGGCTCGACCGATCAGCCGACACTTGGTTGGTGGTTCCGTACTATTGACGTATCCCATTGGTACAGCTGGAGTATGACCAAGCAGCGGAGTATGACCGGTTCGACCGATCGGGAGGATATAGTAACACGTCGGTACAGCCGGAGTATGACCAAGAATGAGTATGACCGGTTCGACCGATCAGGTTGTTACGTGTCAATAGTACCGTCCCTATGAACGTTCAGAACTCAGTACCATGTTGGACATGGCAGTAGTGGCTCAGTACCGTGTTGGACACGGCAGTAGCAGGACTCAGTATCGTGTTGGACACGGCAGTCAGGGTTATGATCAGGGGTATGGGCGTCTGATCATGACCGGGATTATGTATGAGTATTATTATGCTTTTCTTACTGAGTCTGTCGACTCACAGTTCTACGTTTATGTGTAGGTAAAGGCAAGGCTAAAGCTGATGGACCGTGAGCGAGCTTATGAAGGTTGTACATGTCGGGGCGGTTAGGCCTGGAGCGTACGATCATCGGGACAGCGAGGCTGATTTTGTAACTGGTCGCTAGGCGACTTTTATTTTGTGTATCAGTTAAACTGTAACGTCCCCGCTTCAAGCCTCCATTGGGTCCTTACACCCACGGACTAAATGGCTCTTATACACGAGTACGCCACTCTGGCTGCTTTTCGGATTGATGACTGACCCTACAGACCAACACGAGTGTTTTCAACGTGCTTTGTCCTCACTCACACGCATCCTGGGAAAACTTCCCAGGAGGTCACCCATCCTTGAAATTGCGCCAAGGCCAAGCACGCTTAAGTGTGGAGTTCTTTCGAGATGGGCTACCGAAAAACAAGATGCACCTTGTTGACATAGGTAGTACCAATCAATCCATTTAAGCCCTCTTCAACTGTGTAGTCCCATACCTACACAGTCTTAGAATCATCCCACTTGACGTTCCCCAGGCGATGTGGGATTGCACAGCTTACCCGGTATTTCCCCTTACGGATCACGGGACTACTGACTGTCACAATCACCCCCCCTTACGGGGTCCGACGTCCTCGTCGACCACACTTCCGGCAGGGTTAAGGCTCTGATACCATTTGTAACGTCCCCGCTTCAAGCCTCCATTGGGTCCTTACACCCACGGACTAAATGGCTCTTATACACGAGTACGCCACTCTGGCTGCTTTCCGGATTGATGACTGACCCTACAGACCAACACGAGTGTTTTCAGCGTGCTTTGTCCTCACTCACACGCATCCTGGGAAAACTTCCCAGGAGGTCACCCATCCTTGAGATTGCTCCAAGGCCAAGCACGCTTAACTGTGGAGTTCTTTCGAGATGGGCTACCGAAAAACAAGATGCACCTTGTTGATATAGGTAGTACCAATCAATCCATTTAAGCTCTCTTCAACTATGTAGTCCCATACCTACACAGTCTTAGAATCATCCCACTTGACCTTCCCCAGGCGATGTGGGACGTTACATAAACAGTTAAATCTTTTTGTAAATGATTTTATAATCGGGATCCCGAGTCTTTTGTAATATTATTTTATAAGTTTAATTAAAAAGCAAAAATTTTAATTAATCACGTTTTTCCATAAACCTCGTTGATTAGCAACGAGCTGCACAACATGTTTAAAAATCACGTAATACGCCTATGTTAGTTAGGGTGTTACAATTTGGTATCAGAGCCACCAGTTTGTCTTCCGAAGATCGTCACGACATGTACAATCATCATCAGCAGTTAGCTCGTTTCACGGTTCAGTAAGCCTTTATTGCTTTAGTAGTTTATTTTATTCAGTTATGAAAAAGAAAAGCCTGTTAGGAAGCATGTTAGTAGCCTGATAGTAGAATAGGCGCATGTTTCGCTTTTAATTTCCAAATTAAGCGGCATTAGTAAGCTCTCCTTGAATACGACCTGATATGCCAACTCTTGGTTTCGCAGGCGGTTCTAATCAGATGGACGCCAGGCGGACTACCTGGAGTCAGGGCAACTCAGTGGGGTCGAACCAAGGACAAGGAGCTCAGTTTCTCCCACCTGCTAGGGGCCGAGGTAGAGGTCCCCGAGGCAGGGATCGTGGTCGGGGTGATGAGAACCCGCCACAGGCTGCCCAGGCTCCCCCAGCCGATCAGGGAGCCCAGAATTGAGAGTTATGGTTTGCGGAAATGCAAGCAGAGGTTGAGACAGCAGGGTGCTCCTGCAGTTCCAGTGCCCGTAGTTCCAGTGGCACCTGCCCTTGCTGCCCAGGCCGAGATAGCGGTGGCGGCCAATAGGTTGGAACCTCTGTATGAGCGGTTCCGGAAGCAAGCACCTCCAGTTTTCCTAGGAGGTCCGGACGTGATGAAAGCCGAGCAGTGGCTGACGGTGATTACCAAGATCCTGAATTTCATGGGTGTCACCGGTAACGACAGAGTGGTGTGTGCCACTTTCCAGTTCCAGGAGGACGCTCTGGTCTGGTGGGACATGGTGTCCAAGATCCATGACGTCACCATCATGACCTGGGAAAGGTTCCTGGAACTCTTCAACGCAAAGTATTACAATGAGGCGGTTAGAAGCGCCAAGAGGAAAGAGTTCGCTCACCTGACCCAGCATGAGAATATGAGCGTCACTGAGTATACTACTCAGTTTGATCGGTTGGCGAGGTTAGCCTCGGGAATTGTGCCGACCGACTTCAGCAAGAAGGAGAAGTATCTGGACGGGTTGAATGCCAAGATCATACATGATTTGATGATCACCACGGACGACATCACCACCTATGCTCAGATGGTGGAGAAGGCACTGCGAGCTGAGGGCGCAGTTGGGTGTATGTCGGAGTCAGCTAGTACTCCGGTGAGTGGCGGGGCTCCTACCCCTCCTGCATCAGGCTTTAGCAGGGGGAGTAGTGGTTCGGCCATTGATCAGAGGAAGAGAGCATCCACTGCTTCCGGTGGCTCGAGTCAGAACAAGAGGTTCCGGGGGAACCAGAACAGAGGGAGTCGTCCTAGTGGTACTGAGACCCGATTCTCCTATCCTGAGTGCCCTAGCTGCAAGAGGCACCATCGGGGTGAGTGCAAAGGTCAGGGATGCTTTCATTGTGGCATGCCCGGACACTTCAAGAGGGACTGTCCCCAGCTCCGATCAGAGGCACCGAGAGCTCCAGCGATACCCACATCAGCCAGGGTGTTCGCTATCACTCAGACTGATTCAGATGCCAGCCCATCAGTTGTCACAGGTCAGCTTTCTATTAACAACTCGCTATATTCAGTGCTGTTTGATTCTGGGGCTACACATTCTTATGTGGCGGCCAGAGTCTTTAGTAAATTGGGTAGACCGTATGTTAGATATGAATCAGGGTTTGGAACCCTATTACCTGGTGGAGAATTGGTTATCTCCAATAGGTGGATTAGGTCTATGCCGATCAGGATAGATGGTAGAGAGTTAAGTGCTGATCTGATAGAGATGAGTTTAGTCGAATTCGATATTATTTTAGGAATGGATTTCCTATCTAAATATTCGGCGAGCATTGATTGTAAAAGGAAGATGGTGATCTTCCAACCGGAAAGTGAGGAACCATTTGTGTTTGTTGGTTCAGTTCAGGGATCTCGGATCCCGGTGATCTCGGCTATGTCAGCTAGAGAATTGTTGCACGGCGGTTGTTTAGGGTTTCTGGCCGTGGTGGTGGACACCACTCGGCCAGATACCATTCGGCCAGAGGACATCAGGGTGGTTCGGGAATTTCTGGATGTTTTTCCCGAAGAACTTCCAGGGTTACCACCTCAGCGGGAGATTGACTTTGTGATAGACTTGGCACCAGGGGTGGAACCGGTTTCCAAAGCCCCATATAGAATGGCTCCAGCTGAACTTAAGGAATTAAAGATTCAGCTCCAAGGGTTGCTTGACATAGGGTTCATTCGGCCCAGTGTGTCACCCTGGGGAGCCCCGGTTTTATTCGTCAAGAAGAAGGATGGATCTATGAGGATGTGCATCGACTACAGGGAATTGAACAAGCTGACGGTGAAGAATAAATATCCATTACCTAGGATCGATGACTTGTTCGATCAGCTTCAGGGGAAGACGGTCTTTTCTAAGATTGATCTCCATTCGGGTTATCATCAGTTGAGAATCTGAGAGGATGACATTTCGAAGACGGCTTTCCGCACTAGGTATGGACATTACGAATTTCTGGTTATGTCATTCGGACTAACCAATGCTCTTGCAGCATTCATGGACCTGATGAATAGAGTATTCAAGGATTTCCTCGATATTTGTGTGATTGTGTTTATCGACGACATCCTCGTGTACTCTCAATCAGAAGAGGAGCATGAATTACATCTTCAAATGGTACTGCAACAGCTTCGAGAACATAAGCTTTATGCCAAGTTCAAGAAATGTGAGTTCTGGCTATCTCAGGTGTCCTTCCTAGGGCACATTGTGAGCAAAGATGGGATCAAGGTGGATCCCGGGAAGATTGAATCGGTCAGGGATTGGCCGAGACCGAAGACAGTGACAGAGATCAGAAGCTTCTTAGGTTTAGCTGGGTACTACCGTAGGTTCGTCGAAGGGTTTTCAAAAATTTCAATGCCCCTAACCGAGCTTACAAAGAAGAATCAGCGATTTATTTGGTCAGACAAGTGCGAAGCTAGTTTTCAGGAGCCAAAGCGGAGGTTGATTACCGCACAAGTGCTAGCTTTGCCTTCACACAAGGAGAAGTTCGTAGTTTATTGCGACGCATCCAAACAGGGTTTGGGGTGTGTATTGATGCAAGCCGATCGGGTTATCGCTTATGCCTCCCGTCAGTTAAAGGATTATGAACAGCGATACCCGACTCATGATCTAGAGTTGGCCGCAGTGGTTTTCGCATTGAAGATTTGGCGGCATTATCTTTACGGGGAAAAGTGTGAAATTTATACCAAAGTCTCAAATATTTCTTTACTCAGAAAGATTTGAATATGAGACAAAGGCGTTGGTTGGAATTAGTGAAAGATTACGACTGTGAAATCCTCTATCACCCCGGAAAAGCCAATGTAGTGGCCGATGGCCTGAGCAGAAAGGGTCCGGGGCAAGTAGCTAGTATGGTTCAGATCTCACCTCAACTAGCAGAGGATATGGTTAGATCCAGCATTGAGTTTGTGGTAGGTCAGCTTCACAACTTAACGCTGCAATCTGATCTGTTGGAAAGAATAAAAGTCGCACAGATGACGGATCCAGAGTTAGTGAAGATCCGAGATGAGGTGTTGGCTGGTCAAGCCAAGGACTTTTCAGTGTCAGACAGTGGGATGCTTTTGTATAAAGCCAGGGTTTGTGTTCCGAATAGTGTGGAACTTAGGAATGAGATCTTTGAGGAGGCTCATTCTACCCCGTATTCTCTGCATCCCGGCACCACTAAGATGTACCAAGATTTGAAACCGTACTTCTGGTGGAGCGGTATGAAGAAGAATTTGGTAGAATTCGTATCGAGATGCCTCACTTGTCAACAGATTAAGGCTGAACATCAGAGACCAGCAGGGTTGTTGCAGCCCTTAACCCTACCAGAATGGAAATGGGAAGATATTACGATGGATTTTGTGGTCGGGTTACCTAGGACCACGGGTTTATTTGATTCCATCTGGGTAGTGGTGGATCAATTTACGAAATCTGCTCATTTTCTGCCGGTTAGAACAACATTTACAGTGGATCAGTTGGCAGAGTTGTATGTCAGAGAGATAGTGAGACTTCACGGGGTACCGAAGTCGATAGTTTCGGACAGGGATCCGAAGTTCACCTCCAAATTTTGGCAAAGTTTGCAACAGGCAATGGGTACAAAGCTAAAATTTAGTACAGCATTCCATCCTCAGACAGATGGTCAGTCAGAAAGGACAATTCAAATATTGAAGGACATGTTGAGAGCCTGTGTTACGGACTTTGAAGGCTCATGGAATAAATATCTACCGTTGATAGAATTTTCTTACAACAACAGTTACCAGAGTACGATAGGGATGGCTCCCTATGAACTGTTATAAGGTAGGAAATGTAGATCTCCCATCCACTGGGATGAGACAGGGGAGAGAAAATACTTAGGTCCAGAGTCAGTGCAACGGACCAATGAGGCGATAGAGAAGATAAAAGCTAGAATGCTTGCCTCACAGAGCAGACAGAAGAGTTACGCAGATCCGAAACGCAGAGATGTTGAGTTCCAAGTAGGGGACCATGTGTTTTTACGGGTATCTCCGACGAAGGGGATTAAACGTTTCGGGAAAAGAGGCAAGTTATGCCCTAGATTTACAGGACCTTTCGAGATTCTCGAGAAGATAGGTCATGTGGCATATCGGTTAGCATTGCCTCCAGCTTTATCAGCAGTTCACAACGTATTCCATGTCTCGATGTTGAGAAAATACGTTTCAGATCCCTCTCATATACTCAGTTATGAGAGTCTTGAGCTACAGCCAGACATGACTTATGAGGAGCAACCAGTGCAGATCCTGGATAGAAAGGATAAAGTCCTTCGGAATAAGACCATAGCATTGGTCAAGGTTCTCTGGAGAAACAGCAAGGTGGAGGAAGCCACCTGGGAGCTAGAGTCAGATATGAGAGCTCAATATCCAGAGTTATTCAGGTTAGATTTCGGGGACGAAATCCTTTTAAGGGGGGGATAATTGTAAAGCCCGCTTAGTTTAATTTGGAAATTAGCAGTTAATCATGATTAATTATGAAATTATTTATAGCTATTTAAATAATTTATTATACTGTTATTTATGGAATTCAGAAATGCATTGCTATGTCATTCAGTAGTTTTCATATTTTGCATTTTCGGTGCTCGGTATTTCGGAACCCGGCGTTTGGCTCAGTAGAAATCACAACTTAGAATGTTAGTAGTTTGGGACGGTTTATTAGACATTGGGAATGTCGAGAATGGCCGGGAATTTAGAATTTCCCAAAAAATACCCCTTTAGTGATTATTATGTGGTTTTAGTGTGGAGGGGCAAAATGGTCTTTTTGCCCCATTAGTATTTTGTCTTTTAGTGAATTTGTTAAATGGAAATTAAATGTTTATTTTATTAATATTGGCTGAAATGAATTGTTATAGGTGTCCTTTACTCATTTTCTCATTTTACAACAAATTACACTTAGAAAAAAAAATAGAATTTTCAAAACACTCTCTCTCTTTTTTTTTTATATCTTTTCGGCTGGCTGCTTGGAGTTCAAGGGCTGGGTTTTTCTTTGAATTTCAAGCTAGATTCAACCTTAATTTGTGAGCTCTTGATTGTGGTAGGTGATTCTAACTTTTTCCCTTTATTTTCTTGAATAAAAATGGTGAAAATATGAGTAAATGCATGCTTACTTGAGGTGTTGTTGCTGCTGTGTTTGTGATATGATTTCTGAGGTTTAAATCTTGTTCAATTGAGTAGAATAGAGCTGGTTATGATGCATCCTAGTTGTGTTGTTCAAAGTTTTGATTTTTAGCTCAAAAATATGGTTTTCAAAGAGAAATGTCTATGTTCTGTTGCTGTGATATTGTTGATGTTTTTAATTGTTTTCAGAGGCTTAGTTAAGCTTGTTTAAGTAAGTTTAGATGGATTTGATTGCATGCTAGCTAGGTTTGCTCAAGTTTGAGTTTAGAACTCAAAGCTTAAGCTCTAATGGTGATTTTTGAATTCGTGCAATCTGGGTGGTTTTGTTGCCTTAGAAATGTTCTAGGGGAGGTATAGAACAGGTCTGGAAGGTTTCATGTCATTTGGGGTTGAATTGTGCAAGTTATGAATTTTTATGTTTGCTGCCTGCGAGGAACCGGAATTCCGGAATTCCGGATGAGTGTTCTGAATTTTCCCAGAACCGGAATTCCGGTTGGGGAAAATTCAGAGACCTTAGTTTTCCTCGTTTTTATGTTTTAGGGGGTATTGCCATGCTTTTTATCGATAGGGAAACTTTTAGTTCCTAGTTTAAGTCCCCGGGAAGTGATTTAGCGTGTCACTTATAGTGTTGTGATTTTTATGGTTTAGGAGCACATGTAATCCGCTCGGCTAAAGTTCCGGTCGGGTTGACCAAGCACACCTGAATTCGGAATCCAGGTAAGATTAGTATAACAGTGTGCATATGTAGATTACATGTTTAGCGTGCATGTAGGAAGCCTATTAGATTACATTAGTTATGTATGTTGGCTTCGAACCATCCAACCCTGTCACGTCGGTACAGGCTGGAGTATGACCAGCAGCCGGCGTATGACCGGTTCGACCGATCAGGCTGACACTTGGTTGGTGGTTCCCTACTATTGACGTATCCCATTGGTACAGGCTGGAGTATGCCCAGCAGCCGGAGTATGACCGGTTCGACCGATCAGGAGGATATAGTAACACGTCGGTACAGGCTGGAGTATGACCAGCAGCCGGAGTATGACCGGTTCGACCGATCACGTTGTTACGTGTCAATAGTACCGTCCCTATGAGCGTTCAGAACTCAGTACCATGTTGGACATGGCAGTAGTGGCTCAGTACCGTGTTCGACACGGCAGTAGCGGGACTCAGTATCGTGTTGGACACGGCAGTCAGGGTTATGATCAGGGGTATGGGCGTCTGATCATGACCGGGATTATGTATGAGTATTATTATGCTTTTCTTACTGAGTCTGTCGACTCACAGTTCTACGTTTATGTGTAGGTAAAGGCAAGGCTAAAGCTGATGGACCGTGAGCGAGCTTATGAAGGTTGTACATGTCGGGGCGGTTAGGCCTGGAGCGTACGATCATCGGGACAGCGAGGCTGATTTTGTAACTGGTCGCTAGGCGACTTTTATTTTGTGTATCAGTTAAACAGTTAAATCTTTTTGTAAATAATTTTATAATCGGGATCTCGAGTCTTTTGTAATATTATTTTATAAGTTTAATTAAAAAGCAAAAATTTTAATTAATCACGTTTTTCCATAAACCTCGTTGATTAGCAACGAGCTGCACAGCATGTTTAAAAATCACGTAATACGCCTATGTTAGTTAGGGTGTTACATATTCGGTATGGCATCTATCCAGTCTCGCTTTGACGCGACTAAGAAATTCATCAACGCACGGATGGAACCCCATCAAAATGTGCGTGATCACCTTCTCCAAATGGCAGGTTATTTCCAGGACGCCCAGAATCATGGTGCTGAAATGGATCAGACAACTCAAGTGAGTCTCATCTTGAATAGTCTGACTCCAGATTTTCTGCCCTATACATCAAATTATGTCATGAACAAGAAGGAACAAGACTTTCACACGTTAGTCAATGACCTTCAGACATATGAAAATTTGATTGGAGGACCCAAGAAGAAAGGGAGTAAACCTCAGAATTCTTGAAATGGTAATAGGACAAATAATTCTGAGGCACACGTTGCCTCTACTTCCAAACCCAAGAATAAGAAGAAGTAGAAAAATGCCAAGAAGCGAGCTCAAGCTGTGAAAACAGCTAAGAACAAAAAGGCTGCAGCTTCTGGTGATACACCAAAAGGAAAATGTTTCTACTGTAATGAGAAAGGCCATTGGAAACCCCAATGTCCTAAGCTTCTTGCAAAGAAACAAGGTATTTATTTCTATAAACTGATGTGTTTTAGTGAATTATTATCCATTTGGATTATTAATTCTGGACTACTAACCTTGTTTATTTTTCTTCTTATAGCTCAAGCTTCTTAAACTCAGGTGTTGTCTTAGCGAGTTGGATCTGAAAGCTGGATAAGGGGATGGAGTTCGTCAAAGATAAAGAAGAAGCTCATTTATTTATTTTTCTTTGAATTAATTGTTTCAATATTAAAACAATTTGGATTTCAAGTTTGGGATTTTATTCCCTGTTCTCATAATGTTGCAAACAATTTTTTTAATTTATAATTAAGTTCTTTTTTTTTTACAAATAAATTGCAATCTATGAGTTGAGCTTCATTACTTTATCATATAAATTATGTAACACCCTAACTAGCATAGGCGTATTACGTGATTTATAAACATGCTGTGCAGCTCGTTGCTAATCAACGAGGTTTATGGAAAACGTGATTAATTAAAATTTTTGCTTTTTAATTAAACTTGTAAAATATTTATACAAAATACTCGGGATCCCGATTACAAAACCATTTACAAAAGTTTACTTTCTATACAAAATATTTGTCGCCTAGCGACTAATTACAAAAATAGCCTCGATGTCCCGATGATCGTACGCTCCAGGCCTAACCGCCCCGACATGTACAGTCTTCACCGGCTCGCTCACGGTCCATCAGCTCTAGCCTTGCCCTTACCTACACATAAACATAGCACTGTGAGTCGACAGACTCAGTAAGAAAAGCATAATAATACTCATACATAAATCCCGGTCATGATCAGACGCCCATACCCCTGACCATAACCCTAAATGCCGTGTCCAACACAATACTGAGTCCCCCTAACTGCCGTGTCCAACACGGTACTGAGTTCTGAACGTTCATAGGGACGGTACTATTGACAAGTAACAGCCTAATCGGTCGAACCGGCCATACTCCGGCTGCTGGTCATACTCCAGCCTGTACCGACGTGTTACAGTATCAGCCTAATCGGTCAAACCGGTCATACTCCAGCTGCTGCTCATACTCCAGCCTCTACCGACGTGATACGTCAAATAGTACGGAACCACCAACCAACTATCAGCCTAATCGGTCGAACCGGTCATACTCCGGCTGCTAGTCATACTCCAGCGTGTACCGACATGATACAGTGTTAGCCTAATCGGTCGAATCGGTCATACTCCGGCTGCTGGTCATACTCCAGCCTGTACCGACATGACACAGTCGGATGGTTCAAAGCCAACATACATATCTAATGTAATCTAACAAGCTTCCTACATGCACGCTAAACATGTAATCTACATATGCATACTGTTATACTAATCTTACCTCGATTTCGAATTCAGGTGTGGCGGTCAACCTGACTGGAACTATCTGCGCGGCGGATTACAGGCTCCTAAATCATAAAAATCACAACACAATAAGTGATACGCTAAATCACTTCCCGGAGACTTAAACTAGGAACTAAAAGTTTCCCTATCGATAAAAAGCATGGCAATACCCCAAATAACATAAAAATGAGGAAATCTAGGGTTCCTGAAATTTCCCCAACCGGTAGACCGGTTGCCCAACCGGAATTCCGGTTCTGGGAATTTTCAAAACCCATCCGGAATTCTGGATGCACAACCGAAATTCTGGTTCCTCGCAGGCAGAATTTCAAAAATTCATAATTCAACCAAATCACACCCAAACAACCTCAAACCTTCCAGACCTGTTCTATAGGACCCAAATAACATATCTAAAGCAACAAAACCGAGCTTCACACACAGAAACTCATTTCACCATTAAAGGTCAAAGATTGAGTTCTAAACTCAAAACTTGACTAAACAACATAACAAGCATCAAACCTAGATTAAAACTACCTAAACATGCATACTAAAGCTGCAGAAAACCAAAACAAACTCATGCAATAATCACAGCCACCAAAATCTCAATTTCACTTTGAAAAACCAAACCTTTGCATAGAAAAACCATAACTATAATCAATCTAACTAACAAGCACCACAAGTAGCTTAATTAACCTCAAATTATCATGCTTTAACTACAGAATTAATCATCAAAAACCCGCAGCAAGAACAACTTAAAACTAAGCATGCAACCTACCATATCTCTTCAAAAATTCAAGAAAACATACAAGAAAGGTGTAGAAAACACACCAACAACTATGAACACTTAAACTTGCTAAGGAGGGCTTGAAATCCAAGAGGAAAATCCTCTTTTCTTGCTGCTCAAAGGGGGCCGAAAAAGAGAGGAAAACAAAGAGAGTTTTGAGAAATTTTCTATTTTTTCTAACTTTGATTTTTGAATAAAAAAAAGAATTAATATTATTCCCATATATTTCAACCAACACTTAATGAAATAAAACACAAAAATCAACTAAATAAAGTCCACTAAAGGACAAAATATCATTGGGGCAAAAAGACCAATTTGCCCCTCCACACAAAATAACATAATTAACGCTAAAGGGGTATTTTTGGGAAATTCTAAATTCCCGGCCATTCCCGACATTCCCAATGTCTAATAAACTATCCCAAACTACTAACATACTAAGTTGTGATTTTACTGAGCCAAACACCGAGTTCCATGTTACCGGGCACCCATAAATGCAAAATTATGAAAACTACTAAATGACATAAAAATGCATCTCAGAATTCAATAGTAACAGTATAAATAATTATTTAAATAGCTATAAATAATTTCATAATTAAACGTGATTAACTGCTAATTTCCAAATTAAACTAAGCGGTCTTTACAACTATTCCCCCCTTAAAAGGATTTCGTCCCCGAAATCTAACCTGAATAACTCTGGATATTAAGCTTTCATATCTGATTCTAACTCCCAGGTGGCTTCCTCCACCTTGCTGTTTCTCCAGAGAACTTTGACCAATACTATGGTCTTATTCCGAAGGACTTTCTCCTTTCTATCCAGGATCTGCACTGACTGTTCTTCGTAAGACATATCTGGCTGCAGTTCTAGGCTCTCATAACCGAGTATATGAGAGGGATCTGAAACATATTTTCTCAACATCGAGACATGGAATACGTTGTGAACTGCTGATAAAGCTGGAGGCAATGCTAACCGGTATGCCACTTGACCTATCTACTCGAGAATCTCGAAAGGTCCTGTAAATCTAGGACATAACTTGCCTCTTTTCCCGAAACGTTTGATCCCCTTCATCAGAGATACCCGTAAAAACACATGGTCCCCTACTTGGAACTCAACAACTCTGCGTTTCGGATCTGCATAACTTTTCTGTCTACTCTGCGAGGTGAGCATTCTAACTTTTATCTATTCTATTGCCTCATTGGTCCGCTACACTGACTGTGGACCTAAGTATTTTCTCTCCCCTGTTTCATCCCAGTGGATGGGAGATCTACATTTCCTACCGTATAACAGTTCATAGGGAGCCATCCCTATCGTACTCTGATAACTGTTGTTGTAAGAAAATTCTATCAACGGTAGATATTTATTCCATGAGCCTTCAAAATCCATAACACAGGCTCGCAACATGTCCTCCAATATCTGAATTGTCCTTTCGGACTGACCATCTGTCTGAGGATGGAATGTTGTACTGAATTTCAGCTTTGAACCCATTGCTCGTTGCAAACTCTGCCAAAATTTGGAGGTGAATTTCGGATCCCTATCCGAAACTATAGACTTCTGTACCCCGTGAAGTCTTACAATTTCTCTGACATACAATTCTGCCAACTGATCCACTGTAAATATTGTTCTAACAGGCAGAAAATGAGCAGATTTCGTGAATCGATCCACCATTACCCAGATGGAATCAAACAAACCCGTGGTCCTAGGTAACCCGACCACAAAATCCATCGTCATATCTTCCCACTTCCATTCCGGTAGGGTTAGAGGCTGCAAAAACCCTGGTGATCTCTAATGTTCAGCCTTAACTGCTGACAAGTGAGGCACCTCGATACGAATTCTACCAAATTCTTCTTCATACCGCTCCACCAGAAGTACGGTTTAAGATCTTGGTACATCTTAGTGGTGTCGGGATGCAGAGAATAAGGGGTAGAATGAGCCTCCTCAAAGATCTCATTCCTGAGTTCCACACTATTCGGAACACAAACCCTAGCTTTATACAGAAGCATCCCGTTGTCTGACACTGAAAAATCCCTGGCTTGACCAGCCAAAACCTCATCTCTGATCTTCATTAACTCTGGATCGGTCATCTGAGCGGCTTTAATTCTTTCCAACAGATCAGATTGCAGCGTTAAGTTGTGAAGCTGACCTACCACAAACTCAATACTGGATCTAACCATATCCTCCGCTAGCTGAGGTGAGATCTGAACCATGCTAGCTATCTGCCCGGGACCCTTCCTGCTCAGGGCATCAGCCACTACATTGGCTTTCCCGGGGTGATAGAGAATCTCACAGTCGTAATCTTTCACTAATTCAAACCAACGTCTCAGTCTCATGTTCAAATCTTTCTGGGTAAAGAAATACTTGAGACTTTTATGGTCGGTATAGATTTCACACCTTTCTCCGTAAAGGTAATGCCGCCAAATCTTCAATGCAAAAACCACCGCGGCCAACTCTAGATCATGAGTCGGGTATCGCTGTTCATAATCCTTTAACTGACGGGAGGCATAAGCGATAACCCGATCGGCTTGCATCAACACACACCCCAGACCCTGTTTGGATGCATCGTAATAAACAACAAATTTTTCGTTGTCTAAAGGCAAAGCTAGCACTGGAGCGGTAATCAACCTCTGTTTCAGCTCCTGAAAACTAGCTTCGCACTTGTCTGACCAGACAAACCGCTGATTCTTCTTTGTAAGTTCGGTTAAGGGCATTGAAATTTTTGAAAACCCTTCCACGAACCTACGATAGTATCCCGCTAAACCAAAGAAGCTTCTAATCTCTGTCACTGTCTTCGGTCTCGGCCAATCCCTGACGGATTCTATCTTCCCGGGATCCACCTTGATCCCATCTTTGCTCACAATGTGCCCTAAGAAGGACACCTGAGATAGCCAAAATTCGCATTTCTTGAACTTGGCATAAAGCTTGTGTTCCCGAAGCCATTGCAGTACCATCTGAAGATGTAACTCATGCTCCTCTTCTGACTGAGAGTACACAAGGATTTCGTCGATAAACACAATCACACAGATATCAAGGAAATCCTTGAATACTCTATTCATCAAATCCATAAATGTTGCAGGAGCATTGGTTAGTCCAAACGACATAACCAGAAATTCATAATGTCCATACCTAGTGCGGAAAGCTGTCTTCGGAATGTCCTCCTCTCGGATTTTCAACTGATGATAACCCGATCGGAGATCAATCTTAGAAAAGACCGTCTTCCCCTGAAGCTGATCGAACAAATCATCGATCCTAGGTAATGGATATTTATTCTTCACTGTTAGCTTGGTCAATTCTCTGTAATTGATGCACACCCTCATAGTTCCATCTTTCTTCTTAACGAATAAAACTGGGGCTCCCCAGGGTGACACACTAGGCCGAAAAAAACCCTATGTCAAGCAACCCCTGGAGCTGAATCTTTAATTCCTTAAGTTCAGCTGGAGCCATTCTATATGGAGCCTTGGAAACCGGTTCCACCCCTGGCGCCAAATCTATTACAAAGTCAATCTCCCGCTGAGGTGGTAACCCTGGAAGTTCTTCGGGAAAAACATCTAAAAATTCCCGAACCACCTTGATGTCCTCTGGCCGAATGGTATCTGGCCGAGTGGTGTCCACCACCACGGCCAGAAACCCTAAGCATCCACCTTGCAATAATTCTCTAGCTGACATGGCCGAAATCACTGGGATCCGAGATCCCCGAACTGAACTAACAAACACAAATGGTTCGTCACTTTCCGGTTGGAAGATCACCATCTTTCTTTTGCAATAATACTCGCCGAATACTTCGATAGGAAATCCATTCCTAGAATAATATCGAACTCTAATAAGCTCATCTCTATCGAGTCAGCACTTATCTCTCTACCATCCATTCTGATCGGCATAGACCTAATCCACCTTTTGGAGATAACTAACTCTCCGCCAGGTATTAGGGTTCCAATCCCTGATTCATATCTATCATACAGTCTATCCATTTTACTAAAGACTCTGGCTGCCACATAAGAATGTGTAGCTCCGAAATCAAACAGTACTGAGTAATACGAGTTATTAACTGAAAGCCGACCTTTTACAACTGAGGGGCTGGCATCTGCATCAGCCTGAGTGATGGCGAACACCCTAGCTGGAGTGGGTATCGCCGGAGCCCTCGGTGCCTCTGAGCGGAGCTGGGGACAATCCCTCTTGAAGTGTCCGGGCATGCCACAGTGAAAGCATCCCTGACCTTTACATTCACCCCGATGGTGCCTTTTGCAGCTGGGGCACTCGGGATAGGAGGACCGGGTCTCTGCACCACTAGAACGACTACCTATATTCTGGTTCCCTCGGAACCTCTTGTTCTGACTCGAGCCACCGGATGCAGTGGATGCTCTCCTCTTCTAGTCCATGGCCGAACCACTACTCCCCCTACTAAAGCCTGATGCAGGAGGGGTAGGAGCTCCGCCACTCGCCGGAGTACTAGCTGACTCCGACATACACCTAACTGCGCCCTCAGCTCGCAGTGCCTTCTCCACCATCTCAGCATAGGTGGTCTTGTCGTCAGTGGTGATCATCAAGTCATGTTTAATCTTCGCATTTAACCCATCCAGGTACTTCTCTTTCTTGCTGAAGTCGGTTGGCACTATTCCCGAGGCTAACCTCGCCAACCGGTCGAACTGAGTAGTATACTCGGTCACGCTCATATTCTCTCGCTGGGTTAGGTGGGCGAACTCTTTCCTCTTGGCGCTTCTGACCGCCTCGTTATAATACTTGGCGTTAAAGAGTTCCTGGAAATTTTCCCAGGTCATGGCGGTGACGTCATGGATCTGAGACACCATGTCCCACCAGACCTGAGCGTCTTCCTGAAACTGGAAAGTGGCACACACCACTCTGTCATTACTGGTGACACCCATAAAATTCAGAATTTTGGTGATCACCGTTAGCCACTGTTCGGCCTTCATCACATCTGGACCTCCCAGAAAGACCGGAGGTGCTTGCTTCCGGAACCGTTCATACAGAGGTTCCATTTTGTTGGCCGCCATAGGTGCCACTGGAACTACTGGCACAGGCACTGCAGGAGCCCCAAGTATCAGCCTAATCGGTCGAACCGGTCATACTCCGGCTGCTGGTCATACTCCAGCCTGTACCGACGTGATACAGTGTCAGCCTAATCGGTCGAACCGGTCATACTCCGGCTGCTGGTCATACTCCAGCCTGTACCGACGTGACACAGTCGGATGGTTCGAAGCCAACATACATATCTAATGTAATCTAACAGGCTTCCTACATGCACGCTAAACATGTAATCTACATATGCATTACTGTTATACTAATCTTACCTGGGTTTCGAATTCAGGTGTGCCGGTCAACCTGACTGGAACTATCTGCGCGGCGGATTACAGGCTCCTAAATCATAAAAATCACAACACTATAAGTGATACGATAAATCACTTCCCGGGGACTTAAACTAGGAACTAAAAGTTTCCCTATCGAGAAAAAGCATGGCAATACCCCAAATAACATAAAAACGAGGAAATCTAGGGTTCCTGAAATTTCCCCAACCGGTAGACCGGTTGCCCAACCGGAATTCCGGTTCTGGGAATTTTCAAAACCCATCCGGAATTTCGGATGCACAACCGAAATTCCGGTTCCTCGCAGGCAGAATTTCAAAAATTCATAATTCAACCAAATCACACCCAAACAACCTCAAACCTTCCAGACCTGTTCTATAGGACCCAAATAACATATCTAAAGCAACAAAACCGAGCTTCACACACAGAAACTCATTTCACCATTAAAGGTCAAAGATTGAGTTCTAAACTCAAAACTTGACTAAACAACATAACAAGCATCAAACCTAGATTAAAACTACCTAAACATGCATACTAAAGCTGCAGAAAACCAAAACAAACTCATGCAATAATCACAGCCACCAAAATCTCAATTTCACTTTGAAAAACCAAACCTTTGCATAGAAAAACCATAACTATAATCAATCTAACTAACAAGCACCACAAGTAGCTTAATTAACCTCAAATAATCATGCTTAACTACAGAATTAATCATCAAAATCCCGCAGCAAGAACAACTTAAAACTAAGCATGCAACCTACCATATCTCTTCAAAAATTCAAGAAAACATACAAGAAAGGTGTAGAAAACATACCAACAACTATGAACACTTAAACTTGCTAAGGAGGGCTTGAAATCCAAGAGGAAAATCCTCTTTTCTTGCTGCTCAAAGGGGGCCGAAAAAGAGAGGAAAACAGAGAGAGTTTTGAGAAATTTTCTATTTTTTTTAACTTTGATTTTTGAATAAAGAAAAGAATTAATATTATTCCCTTATATTTCAGCCAACACTTTATGAAATAAAACACATAAATCAACTAAATAAAGTCCATTAAAGGACAAAATATCATTGGGGCAAAAAGACCAATTTGCCCCTCCACACAAAATAACATAATTAACGCTAAAGGGGTATTTTTGGGAAATTCTAAATTCTCGGCCATTCCCCACATTCCCAATGTCTAATAAACCGTCCCAAACTACTATTATACTAAGTTGTGATTTTACTGAGCCAAACACCGAGTTCCATGTTACCGGGCACCGGAAATGCAAAATTATGAAAACTACTAAATGACATAAAAATGCATCTCAGAATTCAATAGTAACAGTATAAATAATTATTTAAATAGCTATAAATAATTTCATAATTAAACGTGATTAACTGCTAATTTCCAAATTAAACTAAGCGGTCTTTACAAATTAAGTACCAATTATTATATTTATTATGTTTGTATGTGTATATGTTTTTATTATTGACACAAATTATATAGTTATTTAGACTCTTTACAGAGTTATTACTACATAAACACATGAAATTATTTCTATGTTTATGAATAATTTTTAATTCTAAAACAATTATTAAGAATTTGTTTAATAAAAGATCTCTTGATCTGATAGGGGTGGAGAAAAAGTTAAGAATAATATGCAGTTCAACGATCTTTTATATCTAATGAGCCCTAGATTATATTTCACTCCACATAATCTCTATAACACTTAGAGAATAATGATCTACATAACCTTTAGGGGTGGATCATAATCTCTATATACTTAGGGGTGGACTTTATTCCACAGCACTCTTTATGACACATAATTTTAAACATGGAAATAATATAATAAATTAGCTATTATTAGAATAAATCCTTGATCTTGATTATATGTTCCAGTTTAGATTTACTGTTGTAATAAATAATGATACCAATAAAGTTCTTTAATAATGTATCACACTACCTTAATTGAGTGGGAGAATATTAAAATTCTTTACCCATTCTCATTTGGTTGACACTTGTGATAGGAACTTAAGAACACCACTGATAAAACAAATCTAACCATTCACATGGATAGAAATATCTTATCAGAATTATGAGAATAAGGTAGAAGAATTCTTGCATAGTCTATTCGAATGACATGAGTCAAGATTTCTAATCCTCATAACATTTTATGGTATCTTAATTTGATTGCATAATCTCTAGCAAGTATTTTACACTTCAAAAACTGGAGTGCTATGTTGTTGACCTAGTCTTAAAGAAACTTACAGTTTCAGACTAAGACAATAAGTCACAGTAAGATATCCCTCAAAACAATAATAAGAGGTTAAAAGTTTTTTTTAACCAGACATCTGCTATTGAGTGGGAGCCATCTGAGATGCAATTAAATAAGGAACATTAGGGGACAATCAAGAAAGATTTATGAGAGTGACCTATATGTTAGATATTAAGGAACTATACATTAGTAATCCTAATATCCACACCAACTCTTTAAGAATTTGAGATGGTGGTTACTCTGGGGGTGGAGGAGTTATTCTAGAAGAGTGTAAAAACCCATCTATAATAATTCAAGCTCCATCAGAGAAGTTATACATAACTTTGTAAATTCAAAATTACCAGAAAGTTATTTTACTGAAGAAAATTCTACACTGCATTATCTCAGTTCCATATTTTAAAATAGGAGAGATATGTCTTCTGTTTGTTCAGATGTACTTAATAAGCACTAAGGATTTCAGTATTCCTTGATGAGTGAAGCATATAGTTAAGGATGTTTCATATTGTTTTATGAACCTAGTTCCAGAAATTTGGGTGGATTCAAATATACTACACTTGATCTGTAGATCAAGAGAAAAGATTGATTGTAATGCACAACTTGTTTTATGTTAGTGCAAGTGGGAGTTTGTTGGGTTTTGTGCCCTAAATAAAACCCATTACAATGGCTTATGTTAACATGTATTTTTCATGTTTATGGTTTAATATATATATATATATGCACAAAATCAGTTAAATCCAGAACATATATTTATTCACAATTACAGTATTGTCAACACAGTGGAATGTGATTGTGATTATATGATTCAAAAGACTAAGTCCCTATTCATCAGTGTTTTGGATTTACACCGATGTGATAATCAACGATAAAGTATACTTACACTTGGAGTAAGTGTTATGTTCTTTCCAGGACATTGGTAAAGTATACTAGTTTCGAATGTATGGAGTATACATTGGACTGGACCGATATTTAACTTGGTCAAGATATTATAAACTTACCGTTGTATCTTTCAAATCAATATCAGTAGTTGATCTTAGATTAAAAGAATCTAAATCCTGATATGCTTAGGCTCAATCTCAGGAGTGCTATTCATGTTCTTTGATTTATTAGTTAAGCCTACTTTTGGGTTAGGGTGATACGTATATTTTGGGAACATGATAGCATGAATGAGTAGGAGCGCTGAACATAAATATGGAATCTATAGCTTCTACTGGTGTTTAGAAGTCAAGTGATGATTCCCTTCGAGCTTAGCTAAATAGAAGTAAATGGATGAGCTCTTATTTCAGTGACTATATCTTAGATCACTAAAACATCTTTTACATAGTAAGTGTTTTAAGGGGCCAAATACATTGAGGGGTGGAAACAGTAAATTTATCCCATCTCGATGTAAATCATCTATATAGAGGATCTTTGATCATATTAAGATTATAACAATGGTTAAATGAGATAGCATATCTATATCGTGGAACATATAAAATGCTCTATATAAGTCTGAGAGTGCAATTCCAAGTTCTAAGAGTGGATTCAACAAGGAATTAATAAGTTAGGGATTTACTTGGTAAATTTGGTTCAACTTATTGGAAGCTCAGCAATATAGATCCATGGTCCCCATTCTAGTTGAGACCATACTGTTTGTAAGACTCAATAATTGATTTATGATTAGTCAATTATAATTCTAAAAGTTAGACTATGTCTAATTTGTGAATTCTCACTAAGTAGGGATGAAATCGTAAAGAAAAGGGATTCTAGGTTTATTTATTAATTAAGAGACTCCGCATGTCTAATTAATAATTATATTAAATGACAATATTATTTAATAATCTATTTTAGTTATTAAATCATTAGTTTTGGCATTTAAATGGTTAGAATTGGAAAAATGGCATTTTTGGAGAAATAGAAATAAAATTGTGGAACTACAAAAACCATGTGAGGCCCAGTCACACCATGGCCGGCAACATGGTTGTGTGTTTCCCAGTTATTATTTTTATTTTTTAATGCCAAAATAATTACTAACCTAAACCTAGCAGTTATTTATAATTGGAAAGTGGTGGATCACACCAAATAAGGCAGTTAATCAATTACTTAGTAAATGAGGAAAATGTTTATTTTGGAAAGTTCAGCTCTCCTTTTCCCTATATATAGCAGCCCTCCTCTCTTCCTTTTGCATGCTACCATACACGAAATACAGAGTGCAAAAGAGAGAGAAGTTTGAAATCCCAAGTGAGAGAGAAGTGCCAGCACACAGCAAACAGTACCTCAATACAAAATTGGAAGACTGTGAAGGATCACATCCATCTGAAGGACATTCGGGCTCAGATCTTGATTATACTCTGCAACAGAAAGGAATCAAGGGTTAGAGATCTGAGTGGAAGGAGACATATTATTCCGCTGCACCCACTGTAAGGTTTCTTAACTTTATATGTGTTTTATTTATTATCGTTTTAGAAGTTCATATTTAGGTTGTTAATCAACATACTTGTGAGTCGATCTAAGATCTTGGTAAAATAATTCCAACGAAGGTACCGTGACTTTCGGTCTAAGAACATAAGTTATATTGGTTGGATATATTTTACTAGGATCTAGATTTACTACCAAGTATGTTTTATTAACATCCTAATATGAATTCTTAAACAATGAAATAAACACATAAGAGTTTAAGGAAACCTTACATTGGGTGCAACGAAATATAATGACTCCTTCCGTTCAGCTCTCTAGCCCTTGATTCCTTTCTGTAGCAGAGCATTATCAAGATCTGAACCTGGATCTTCTTCTCTCCTTCTTGTTGGTTGATTTTCCACAGTCTTACACACTATGATTGAGGTACCACTTGATGTGTGTGGGCACTACTCTATCACTCAAGGATTTTCGAAATTTTAGAGAGGAAAAGAGAGAGAGGGGCGGCTAGGTCTTTCTGAAAGAAATCAATGTTCAAAGTCATAATTTCATGAAGCGAATACTTTCTATTTATAGAATGCCCTCTAGGTTTAGGTTAGAATTGTATGGCATTAAAATAATGAAAACTATAAATGGTAATTGCTATGCATAGTGGGCGGCCAAACAAGGGATATTGGGCCTCACTTTGCAGTTTTACCATTTTGTTATTTTTCATACCCATTTTCTCAAAAATGCCAATTTTCCAATTTAATTATTTAAATGCCAATACTAATTATTTAATAACTTAGAAATAATTATTAAATAATATTTCTATTTAATATATTTATTAATTTACACATGTAAAGTTTCTTAATTAATAAATAAACCTAGAATCTCTTTTCTTTACAATTTTGCCCTTGCTTAGTGAAAATTCAAAAAGTAGACATAGTCTAACTTTAGAATTATAATTGATTAATTAAAACCAATTAACTGAGTCTTACAAGCAGTATGGTCTCAACTAGTATGGGGACCATGGGTCTATATAACCGAGTTTCCAATAAGTCGAACTGAATTTACCAAGTAAATTCCCTAACTTATTAATTCCTTATTGAATCCACACTTAGAACTTGGAATCGCACTCTCAGTCATATAGAACGCTCTATATGTTCCATGATATAGATACATCATTAGTTATCCATTGTTATAATCCTAATTTGATCAATGACCCTCTAATAGATGATCTACATTGAATAGGCACTAAGTTACCGTTACACCTTCAATGTATTTTATCCTTAAAACACTTAGCTTTGTATAAATGATATTTTAGCGAAGTGAAATGAGATCTCCACCATTTATCTCTGTTTAGCCAAGCTCGAAGGATATCATTGTTTCACTTCTAAATTCCTATAGAAGTTATAGACTCCATATTTATGTTAGCGCTCTCACTCAATTATACTATCATGTTCCCAAAATGTACGTATCGCCCTGACCCAAAAGTAGGCTTAACTAACAAATCAAACAACATGTATAGTACTCTTGAGATCGAACCTAACCATATCAGGATTAAGATCATTTGATCTAGGATCAACAGGTGATATTGAATTGAATAGATATTACGGTAAATTTTAATATATTTAATCAAAGTTCAATATCGGTCCCTTCCGATGTATACTCCATACATCCGATACTGGTAAACTTTGCCAATGCCCTGGAAAGGACATAACACTTTTCTAAGGTGTAAGAATAGCTACAACTGATTATCATGTCAGTCTAAATCCAGTGATTTGACAAATGAGGGAATAATCTTTCGAACATATAATTAAGATTATATTCCACTATGCTGACAACACAATAATCATTAACAAATTCATATGTTCTGGACTTGAATAAAATTCATACATTATATATATAATCATGAAATAAATCATGTGAACCATGCAACATAAAATATTATTTCTGATCTTTATTAAAAAGTAAATATGATTATATGAAATGTGTTTTATTTAGGGCACAAAACCCAACAATATTGACCTCATCGATTGTGTCAAGACAACAGAGGCAGTGGGACCATCTTATATAAAATAAGATGATAGAGGAATTTGGAGTCAAGATAAAAATATCTCGTCTACTTTGCTACTTTGTTTTGAAACTTAGGCATTTTCTTAAAAAAAAGTAGTATTGTTAAAATAAGCAATTACCTATCTAAATGACCATAGGATGGTCCACCCCTAATCACTTTAGAATAGCTAACAAACATGCAAACATAAGTTAACAGTTCTAGCTTTTCTTAAGATCAGGATCTGGACATCCATGAATCTAGTAATGGTTTACACTAAGTACACAAATATTCCATCATTCTGAATTTTTCCTATTATTAGGGTATATTCCTAGAAGGACTTGTTGGGTTTTGTGCCCTAAATAAAACCGATTTCAATATAATCAGATTTACTAATTAATAAAGATCAGAAATCACATTTTATGTTGCATGGTTCACATGATTTATTTCATGATTATATTTAATGTATAAATTCTATTAAGTCCAGAACATATGTATTTGTTCATGATTATAGTGTTGTCAACACATTGGAATATAATCTTGTTTATATGTTCAAAGAGTTTAGTTCCCTGATTTGTCAGTTCACTGGATTTAGACTGGCATGATAGTCACCGATAGGTATACTTACACCTTGGATAAGTGTTATGTCTTTTCCAGGACATTGGCAAAGTTTACCAGTATCGAATGTATGGAGTATACATTGGAAGAGACTGATATTGAACTTTGATTAGATATAATAAACTTACCGTAATATCTATTCAATTCAATATCACCTAGTTGATCCTAGATCAAATGATCTTAATCCTGACATGCTTAGGTACGATCTCAAGAGTATTATACATGTTTTTTTGATTTGTTAGTTAAGCCTACTTTTTGGTCAGGGTGATACGTATATTTTGGGAACATGATAGTTCAATTGAGTGGGAGTACTAATCATAGATATGGAATCTATTGCTCCTATAGGTATTTAGAAGTGAAACGATGATTTCCTTCGAGCTTGCTAAATAGAGATAAATGATAGAGCGCTCATTTTAGTGATCATATTAGTTCACTATAATATCATTTATAGGTGGCCAAGTGTTTTAAGGATAAAATACATTGAAAGGGTGTAACAGTAATTTTATCCCTATGCAATGTAGATCATCTATAGAGGATCATTGATTATTGGGATTATAACAATGGATAATTAATAGCGTATCTATATCGTGCAACATATAGAGCGTTCTATATGACTGAGAGTGCAATTCCAAGTTCTATGAGTTGATGCAATGAGGAATTAATAAGTTACTAAATTTACTTGGTAAATTCTAGGATTGCTTATTGGAAGCTCGGTTATATAGGCCTATCGTCCCCATACTAGTTGAGACCATACTACTTGTAAGACTCAGTTAATTGATTTTAATTAATCAATTTTAATTCTAAAATTAGACTATGTCTAGTTTATGAATTTTCACTAAGCAAGGGCTAAATTGTGAAGAAAAGAGATTCTAGGTCTTATTTATTAATTGAAAGACTTTATTTAATCTAATTAATAAATATATTAAATTACAATATTATTTAATAATTAATTTTTAGTTATCAAATAATTGGAATCGACATTTAAATGGTTAAATTGGCAAATTGGCATTTTTGAGAAAATGAGATGGAAAAATGAGAAAATGGAAAAATTGCAAAGTGGGGCCCAATCCAATACCCTTGGTTGGCCACTTAGTGTAGATTTTATCATTTTTTTTCATTATTTTAATGCCAAATAAATCTAACCTAAACCTAGTGGTTGCCTATAAATAGATAGTGATGGCTCACAATTAAAGATTGATGAAATTTAACTTTCAGAAAAATTTTCGTGAGCTTCTTTCTATTAGGCTAAAACCACATTCTCTTCTTTTCTTCTACAAATTTTCATACCTTGTGCGATAGAGTGAGTGCCCACACACATCAAGTGGTATCTCAATCATAGTGTGTAAGACTGTGAATAATCAAATCAACATGAAGGAGAATCAGGCTCAAGAAGGAGAGAAAGAGATCCAGGTTCAGATCTTAATAATGCTCTGCTACAAAAAGGAATCAAGGGCTAGAGATCTGAACGGAAGGACTGCACCCAATGTAAGGTTTCCTAAACTTTATATGTGTTTATTTCATTGTTTTAGAAATTCATATTAGGATGTTAATGAAACATACTTGTTAGTAAAACTAGATCCTGGTAAAATAATTCCAACAGGACTTAGGAAACTGCTGGTAACTAATCATAGACCTATAACTTTCATCAATAAGCAAATTATATTTTTAGGGGGGTAAGTTTGGATACAATTCAAAAAATCAACTTAATGATCTTTGAACTGCATATCTACCAAATATTTTTCCACCCCTATCAGTTCGCAAGATCTTTAACCACTTACCTTAATGGTTTTTCACCATTACTAGAAATTCATGAAATTTCTCAAACATTTCAAATTTCTTTGCATAAGATAAAATCTAGAGTGATCGTTTTAAGAATTTAACGATAACTCATATCCACCCCTGAATGTACATCCATATATGTGAATATAGATTATCTTACTTTCAAGTGGATATAGGCATATTTTCTCTTTGCAAAGAATGATCTTGTCAAAACCACTATGAACAAGATGAAAATTCCATAGATATCAAGAATGTGGTTGTGGTCTTTTGATGACTTAGGTCTAAATACAATAAAGAGTTCTTAGAATAGTCCAAGAAAATTCTGGTCACAGAATACAAAACTCATAATCCATACATAAACATACAGTTTTAATCCATTTATAGAAAATGGATATTAATAACTTGTGAAAGTCATATTGTATTGTCCACTGTATTCTAAGAAATTGAAATATAAAATTCAATTTGGAATCTAAAATTTAAAGTCAAAGACTTAAATTTATACTAAATATACATGAGTAATTATTCTAGCTTGGACCACCACTACTAATCTAACTCTAAGTTTAAGTTGCTATAAGTAGGCATATACAAGTAGGAGATTTTAAGATTGAGGATTTATATCATTTCGGAATAGAACTTCGTGAATATAGTCATATGCACCATTCAATTTCATAGAAGAAAATAGAATGACATCATAAGCATATGATCATAAACCATCTATCCAATGATATACTATTTAAGCAAATTCTAAATGAAAAAGCTAAGAGAAAAGTAATAAAGGATAATTTCGATTTAAAATAAGAATCCAACGGTGTCCCGGTAGGCGAGAGTCAAAGTTATTCTTATATTATAAATCTCTTCATTGTTTCATATTGTAAATACTAGTCTAAGTTGTCATCTTTGGATGTACAACTAGATGTTGCATTTACAAATACTTATCTGTCGAGATCTAACACTATTATGTTTGTCTAACGGATGACAATCCTTTGCGATTTGTCCCATTAAAAACAACAGGCTAAGTTAGACCAACAGTGAAGATTCGAAATTATACTACAATTACTAACAGAAAATAACATGATTCGATATAAATTCATACACGTTCAAAAATTATCATACAAGTAGCAAGTAAGAAAGACATGTGAAAATACAAAACAAACACATCTTAAATAATTTCTAAGGTTCCCAACAAACTGATACAGTATTTCATTTTGAGTCGAGAGTCAAAGATATCATTCATTAAATAGAGTAGTCAGCTCATCTAAAATAGAAACCATTCTAGCAACCTTTTATTCGATCGAAAAGAGAATCTGACGTTGCTTCGTTTTAGTCGAGAGTCAAGGTCATTCCTATTTCATGAGCTTCCACCATTGTTTCATACCTTGTAAGTCCTACTATTAGCAATCACTATTCGGATGGACGTTACTAAGATTAAAACACTTACAATAATACTTATCTTTCGAGATTCTACAACGTTAAATTGCTAATCAACGTCCATCTATTGGGGATGAATCTCACTAAAACAAGAACTGTGTAGAACCAACAATAAAGCTCATTATTTTAAAGAGTTGTATTTTCATTTAATAATTATTTTAATCTATTTATTTTAATATATATTTATTTAATTAAAATTACTAATTTAGATAACTCTAAATATAAATTTTAATTTAATATTTATAAAATTATACCTTAGGAAGATCTAAAAAATAAAAAATGTACTTTCCATCCTTATTATTAATTTTCCAACATATATTATGAAAATTACTTAATTTAAGTTGGTCCAAAATTAATTTAAATTAATTTTTAACTCAAATTTAATATTTTATAAATAAATATGATAGAATTAAAAATCCAATGTATTATAAAAATACATTTTCGAAATTCACATTAAAGTAAAATAAATAAATTTGGAAAAATGATTCTAATTTATGTTGGTCTAAAATTAAATAAATTAATTTTAATATAAATATACTTTTTCTATTTAATTAAATATCTTAAGAAAAATATTAAATATTTAAGTGTGTAGAACAAAATCAATTTAAATATTAATTTTCTTATTTAATATATAGAAAAATACCAAAAGTCTACCTAGAAAATATCTATCTAAATAATTCATAAACTAATTACTTATTTTCTAATTAAAATATAATATATTTTAGTCATTTATTTTAATAAATCATTGACGAAAATTACTTGATTTAAGTTGATCTAAAATTAATTAAAATTAATTTTTAACTTAATCTAATTTTTCAAAATTGAAATTTTTTGAAATATCAACATTTAAATAAATGTAATTTGAAATTTATGAGGGAATGATTATTAAAATAAAATAAAATATATTCTAAAAATTATTTTAATTTAAGTTGGTCTAAAATTGAAAAATTTCCAGCTTAAATGTAATTTTCTAATTAAATTAAACTTATTAAAAATAGAAACAAATAATTAAGTACCTTGAATAAAATCAACGTAATTATTAATTCTAAAAAAAAATAATCTGATTTAAGTTGGTCTAAAATTAATTGAAAATTAATTTTCAACTTAAATATATTTTCTAATTAATTAAATTCTTGAAATAGAAAAAATAATTAAGTATCTTGAATGAAAGAACCTTAATTATTAATTTTATTTTTAAGGTCTAAGAAAAATATCTTAATTTAAGTTGGTCCAAAATTAATTAAATAAATCAATTTTCAACTTAAATATATTTTTCTACTTAATTAAATAATAGAAAATATTAATTAGTTACTAGAAATTTCTATCTAGAATGTTTCAACTAAGTGTGTTTTTCTCAATTAATTTTAAAATAATCCAATGAAAAATTAATTCTATTTATTTCAAAAGTAATTATGTTTCTAATTCAATTTTAATTAGGTTAAACTAGTATAATTAGCCTAATACAATTATTTAAATACGGTAAATGGGCCTTCACAATTGGAGTTGTTCATGTGAGGGAGGGCTAGATTCAGTATGTCGTACCCAATACTAAGGGCCCCCTAACTCTCACACAAGGCTCAAAGGAGAAGAATTTACGCTTATTTAAACAATTGTTATTCATTGAAAAAGCCCAATCCTAAGTGGGCCTACATAAACTATCATATGGGTGATATTTTATTTTAGCAACCTAGTCCATTTAAATATCTAGAAATAAATGGGCTTCCTATAGGCATCTAAGCCCAAAAGCAAACATATAAGCTCACACAAGTCAAATTGATTTGGATGAGCTCTATCATGTTTCTAGGGTTACACAGATGAAAGAAATACAAAATTTACCTGTTACAATTTATTTATAGGATCTATTGACAATTGGACTATGATTAAAATCAGATCATTGGATTTATCAACAAGTTAATCATATAAGCTCACACAGGTCAAATTTATTTGGATGGACCCTATCATGTTTCTAGGTTTACACAGATGAAAGAAATATAAAATTTACCTGTTACAAATTATTTATAGGATTTATTGATTATTGGACTATGATTAAAATCAGATCATTGAATCTGTCAACAAGTTAATCATAGCAATTTAGATCAAATAAATAATAGATTTGTTAAAAAAGTTTTGAATAAACAATTTAAATTAAACAAAAAACGTCTATGTAACAAATGTGAAATAAGATATTAATATAATTAAATTATTATTTTAACTAACCAACTAAATTTTGAAAATTGAGGGTTGTTGAAACAACCTTAAATATCTTTTCAAAAATGAAACTAATTTTGAAATAGCTAGGTTTTATTTGAATTATTTTATCAAATTAAATTAACTAACTAATGATTTGAAAATAACCAAAAAGATATTTCCAATATCATTTTCTAATCTTATAATTTAATAAAATTAAAATAACAAAATAAACAAATTTTAAAATAGATATGGTTAGAAAATTATTATTTTAAGAATAAAATAATAAAAAAATAATAATTATCCTAATTATATGTCAAAATATCTCAAATTAAGCCTTTTTCAAATTTCTACAAAAAGATCTAGGTTATTTAAATATTTAAAATATCATTTTTTTTTTGAGAAAAAGTCTGTTATCATAAATTAAGAAGAGTATTTTACAACAACAGAGAAAATGGTAGGGGGAATATCCTCATACCACATACAATCATTATCTAGCGCTAATGCATGTTTAGCCAAGCCATGAGCAGCTTGGTTCGCATCTCTACGTACATGAGATACACAAACATTAGGGAAAAAAGATAATTGATTTTTAACATCTGAAATAAGATCGTTGAAGCCTAAATTTCTTGATGTTAAACCATTTACTGCAGAGACCACCATCAATGAATCCGATTCCACTATATCGACTTGTAAATGTATATTCTTAGCCAAAATTAAGCTATGATAGAGCCTTAAGGTTTCCAGTAGCTGGTTTGGAGAGAACTGCAATGACTTGTCCATTGGTATCTCCGATGATAGCTCCAAATCCCATTTTATTGCAGCCTGAAGAACTCGCTGCATTAACATTCAGTTTCATTCGTGAGTTTGGAGGAGCTTGCCACGGCTGGTGTGGAGCTGCAGATGAAGAGGTTGCCTTAGAAATTGAAGCCAAATTAGCCTGTTGAAAACTGGTGAGATAAGCCATAGATTTTCCATAAATTGCAGCAGGATTAAGGGCCAATTTGTTATGGAAAATATTGTTTCTGTCAAACCAAATAAACCACATGGTGCATAGAATCTTTTCCAAATCAAATTTGGTATATAATTTTGATAGAAGCATAAGTAAATCCCCATCTTGCATTTGACTTGCAGCTTGAAAATCAAAGTGGAAATCTGACAATCCCCAAACGGCTTTAGCATGCTTGCAACTAAACATCGCATGTCCCACTGATTCCCAAGCATTAGAACATAAACTACAGGCAGCAGAAGTAATTATTTTACGCTGGTATAGAGCTGCTGCAGTAGGTAGTGAATTCTGAATTAATTTCCATCCGAAGATCTTGACCTTTGAAGGTATGTTCAAACCCCAAAAATGATTCCACCATGAAGAGTCAGAGCTGGAATTAGAAGAGGAATGTTGATCCACCAAAGAGCAAGCAAAATGGTAACCAGATTGGTCCGTATATTCCCCATGAGTGGTGTGATGCCACACCCAACAATCGTCTAGAGAAGTGGAAGATAAAGGTGTTGTAAGAATCTTATCAATATCAACAACAGAGAAGTCCCTTTGTAATAGAAGTAAGTTCCATTCATGATCAGAAGTGATATATTCAGCAACCGTAGCATATGGTGAACCAGTAAAGTGAGTTGGTGTGAACGTTGTTCGACTTGGAAGCCATGGATCTGTACAAAGCATGTTCAAACCATTCCCAACTTGCATCCTCATTCCTTGAACCATTAACTCACGGCCCCAAACAATACCTTGCCATGTGAGGGAGGAGTTATAACCTTTGTTAGCCGAAAGAAAGTCACCATTTAAGAAATATCTTGCTTTTAGTAAGCTTGACAGTAGAGAATCGGGATTGTGAAAAATCCGCCAAGCTTGCTTAGCCAATAAAGCTTGATTAAAATGAACATATGAACGAAAACCCAAACCTCCTTCCATTTTTGTTTTGCAGATAAATTTCCACTTTTTCCAATGAGTCTTGTTCTTATCTCCAGTTGAACCCCACCAGACTTGAGCCATCATTGTATCTAATTGACTACAAAAACTCTTTGAAAGCTTGAAACAACTCATAGCATAAGTTGGAATAGATTGTACTACCGCTTTCAGAAGAATTTCTTTGCCACCAATTGAGAACAACTTATCATTCCAAGCATGTAAAAGCTTCCATATTCTTTCTTTAGTGTCAGCAAAAAGGTGTTTTTTGTCATGCTCAGAGTAGGCAGGAAGACACAAATATTTTTCATGACATTCACTAACCGGCATGCCCAAAATTTGGCTAAAAGAACTCTTGACAGCCGCTGAAGTGTTTGGTGAAAAGGACATAACAGACTTATCTTCATTTAAAAGTTGTCCAGAGGCTCGATGATATATGTCTAACGCTCGTTTGATAGCACCACAAGATCGCTCATTAGCACAGCAAAATAGTAAACTATCATCTGCAAAAAAGAGATAAGTAATAGACGGTGTCGTTCGAGAGATAGACAGGCCTTGTAGCCTACCAATAGCCTCCTCATGTTGCAAAAGCCGTGAGAGTCCTTCTGAGCAGATTAAGAAAAGATATGGCGACAGAGGATCACCTTGACGGAGCCCACGTTCAGGAATGACTGAACCTTTAACTTGACCATTAATTAGAAAAGAGAAAGAAGTGGTGTGCAAACATGTCATAATAAGAGAGATCCATCGAATATTAAACCCCATTTTTCCCATTACCGCAGCCAAGTAAGACCATTCCACTCGATCAAATGCTTTACTCATGTCAAGTTTTAAAGCAGCATACCCTTTGGAACCTCTTTTACGATTCTTCAAACTATGAACCATCTCAAAAGCCACTAAGACATTGTCTGTAATCAATCGGTTCGGTAAAAAAGCACTCTTAGTTTCGAAAATGACCAGTGGGAGAATATGTTTCAATCTGAGTGCCAACATCTTGGAAATCAATTTGTACACTACATTGCAAAGACTTATAGGCCGAAAGTCTTTCATAGTTTTTGGCTTCTTTATCTTTGGAATGAGAGTGATGAGAGTTTTGTTTATCCCAGCTGGACTACCACCACAATTTAAGACATTTAACACGACTTCAGTCACCAAAGGACCAACTATATCCCAGTTGTGATGATAGAACATAGCAGAAAAACCATCAATTCCTAGACTTTTGTCTGCACCCATTATTTTCAAAGCTATAGTAACATCATCTGGTGTGAATTCTTGAAGAAGAAAATCATTGTTAGCATCTGTGACAATAGTAGGGATTGTTGAAAGGACATGGGAGAGTACCCAATGGTCTTCATTTAAAGCTTTGAAAAGAGAAGTGAAGTACTGTGTAATGACCGAGGCAATATCATCATCAGAGTGCACATATTGTCCATTTCCATCTTGCAATTTGGTAATATGGTTGTTAGATTTTCGAGAGGAAGCCTTTGCATGAAAGAATTTGGTATTACGATCCCCCGACTTAAGCCAATCCACTCGTGATCGCTGCTGCCAGTATTGCTCTTCATTGGCTAAAAGCTCATCTAAAATGGCTTCAGCAGATTGAACTTCCTGTGAAAAATTCGAGTCAGGTACAACACAATTATTTAATTGTTCAACTCTAGCTTGCGCCTCCTTGATATGTTGTTTCATGTGCCCATATTTTCCATTATGCCATTGCTGCAAATTGTTCGAACACATTTGAATGCTATCAGTAAGCTGTTGGAAAATATCTCTCTGAGTACCAGCATTTTTATTCCAGTTTGCAGAAATAATGGCAGAAGATTCTGCATCATTTAACCAAATTTTCTTGAAACGAAATCGCGATCTTCTTTTCTCATGCACATTTTGATTAGAAAATTTGATATCCACCAAGACCGCTCTATGGTCTCAGCCATAATAATCAAGGTGTGAAACTGTAGGCAAAGAGAGTGTAGTCTGCCAAACTGTATTCGCAAAACACCAGTCTATTCTTTCTTTTAGTGCAGCAGGGTTCTTTTTGCTTCGAGTCCATGTGAAATCATCACCTAAGTAAGCCAATTCATTCAAAGAACATTGATCCAAAGTTGTACGAAAAGCTGTCATATGATTATCATGCCTCAAAGGTCCTCCATTTTTGTGAGTATGTGAGAAAATTTCATTTAGGTCCCCAAGTACCATCCATGGATCAAGTGGAGAGACATCATGTAAGCGTTTGATAAGAGTCCATGTGTGCTTTTTATTTTCTGTTTCAGGAAAGCCATAAACCAGAGATAAATGCCATCTTGGTTCATCATTACACAACAAATAACAGTCAAAATAATTCACATTCATTGAAAGAAGAGTTACCTCAACAACATCCTTCCATAACAACATAATTCCACCCTTCAACCCAGACCTAGGAACTTCTAAACCATTGCTAAAATTTAAAGATTGTTTAAAACGTGAAAGAGAATTAACAATAACCTTTGTCTCCATAAGAAACAATACATGAGGTGTTTGCTCTTTAACAAGCAAATGAAGACGACGGAATGCACTCGGGTTCCCCAAACCCCGTGCATTCCAACTGATAATTTTCATGGTGAATCGCGGGATTGCTGAGCAATCACCGCGGAGTTGTCTTGAACATCAATTGAATCTAAACCAGTAGAAACCGAATGATGTGGATGAATTCCTTCTGACAGAGAAGGCTGTGCAGTTTGGTTGGCTCGACACCTTTTAAGAGTTTGTCTCATTGAATTTGTGTCATATTGTCTCTTAAAAGTACGATTGGGATGAATATTCTCTTGACCTTTAAGGGTTGCTCTTGTAATGTGCAAAGTAGCAGGAGCAGTAGTAGAAACTATTGAGAATTGGATTGCACCAGCAGAGTGTGGCTGCAATGGTTGTGATTTGCTATGAGTGGGGTTAATCATTGGAGGATATGTGGCAAAGCCATTGGTGGTTGTGACTTTTATCTCTAAGTCAGGTGTGTACACATCTAACAATAAAGGGGAGTTGTTGTTGATGTTAGTGACAATAATCAATTTCCCTTTATTATTAACTGGGCCAACAATACCTGGAGCAGTGGTTGGTAAATTGAAAGGCAGTGGTGGTTTAATGAGTGAGGAATTATTAAGAGAGGGTGGTGTGAATAGGGAAGTAGTCGGTGGATGAATGGCAGAGGTAGTAGCAGAAGTACAAGTGGACACAACCAGCGTGCGTGGATCAATATGGGAGGGGCAAGTAACAGACACATCTGGAGTGGAATTTGATGATTCACCCATCAAAAAAACTTTTGGCTGCGGCTGTGGAGTATTGCGAAGTCTAGGAATGGTATTCGTTAATGTGTTTCGTGTCAAACGAGTGAGCAAAGGCCATCCATTTCCCTTTGAAAAATCAGTGCGATAACGATCATAGGAAGAAGTTGGCAATCTCGATCCTTTAAGTTCAGGTCCATACGGTAATTCGGGTTCAATTCCTTTGTCCAATTTCTCAAGAAAAATAGAACATTTTTTGTAAAGATGCCCAATTAGCCCACACTCCATACAATAGTTTGGTAACCTCTCATAGCGGAACTCAACCCAAAACTCATCCCTTATCTTAGGGAGAGAGATCATCCGACCCCTTAAGAGTAGTTTAGTAATATCCATTTTGACTCGAAAACGTAAGAAAGGTCCCCATCCTTCATTCAAAGAATCATCATGGACAGCCAAGAATTCTCCCAAGATAGAGGCCAACGATTTGGCCAAAGATCTAGACTTGCTCAAGAAAGGTAGTCTGTAAGCCTGAACCCAAAAAGGAGAGAAGATCATAATGTCAGCGGTAATAGTTTAATGCAAAGTTGGATCAAGAAGGATAATATGGTTATTTTGAAAATGCCAAGGCTCTTTTTCTAATGCCCGAAGTCGATCCTCCTCACAACTGAAACAGAGCAAGAACAGATCAGAATGATGTTCTTTGATATTAACTTTAAACCTTCCATCCCAATGTTCTGCCATTTGTCGTTGAAAAGTAGTCAGCCACACTTTCCTAGTTGAAAGAACTCGAGCAATGAGTATATACTCCTCTGGAACTTCAGCATCAGTACCATCCTCACTAATGGTTAAAATGCTACTTTCATTGTCAGATAATTTCATGGTGGATTGCAGTTTATCCAAAAGTGGATTCATATTGATTGAACAGAGATAGAAAACAGAGTTATATATAGAAATTTATGGTGGTGGTCAGAAATTCAAGGATAATGGTAACATGAACATGGGAAGTTAAACATACAGAATAACTGTAGAAAAAAACTATAACTGCCTCAGAGCATGAACAAGGGCAGACGCTCTTTTTTAAGAAAGAAAGAAAGGTTATAGCAGCATAATTTTAGTAAATATATATATTTTCATTTTTTTTATGTGGGAGAGATTTATCAAAATAAATTATTTAAAATATCATTTATAAATGTTTGATAAGTAAAATGATATAAAATATCATTTTTCTAACTTATAATTTATAAACAATTATATATTTAATAAAATAACCAATTTTAAATTTGAAAATATTATGGTTAGAATATCTATAAAAATATGTACGTTAATTTTGAATTTGTTAATTATTTAATTTATCCTATAAGATAATGTTAATATAATATTTCAAATCAAAAGGATAAAGTTATATTTTAATTTAAAATATGGCTGATATTAAAATATCCGATCTTATAATTAAATAATATATAAATATTAAAGAAATTAATAAATTTTTAAAATCTGACCATAATTAAAAAAAATAGAATAATTATTTTTTAAATTTAAACCTCAACATATAAAAAATTTTTAATAATAATGTATTTAAAATTAAATATTATTAATTTAAAATTGATATTTAAGTTAAAATATATTAAAAATAATATTTTATTTTGAATTTTAGGATTTGAAATTGGGAATGTTTGGAAAAATTGAAAAAATCCTTGAAAATTCGCATTAGGGGTGTGGCTGCCAGCAAGGTTGCACGTGCAACCATATCCTCGTGCGGACAGGGGCTGCAGCAGGGCCCCTTGTGCGGGTTACGTAGGTGGATGCAGTGTCCTCTTGGCGTGAATGCAACCTTGTTGCCTTAGATTTTTTCCAAAATACGTGGCAACGGCTAAGAGCGACACGTGGACCTAAAAGAGCATCCACTCACGAAAATCAATTAAGTCTTGAACAGGAAAGTGCATCTCATGGAGTGAGCCTCCCGGAAGAGAGCATAAGACACACCTTTACTCTTCGGGAGGCTGGAACTGTAACAAGGCATCTCTGGGAAGGGAAGAGACTGTTGAACAGTCACTTTGCATTTAATGCCGCCTGAGGGAAAACGTATTAGAACATCCATAGAGGGATGTGACAGATGGCGTAAGCCCATTTTTACGGTGATTACGCAATAATTGACGAGTCTAGTGATGCCTACATTATGAGGAATGACATCAATCAAGGGAGGATAAAAGATTATATCCCCTAACCCCTAAGATACCTACGGTATAGGTCATGTATTTCCTATTTTGTATCTGTTAGGAATTTGTGCCCCTAAGAGGCTAACACAGAAAGACAAGTGATCCCTTTCTAGGGATCTCCCTGAAAAACACTATAAATACCCCATAGACATAATGGAAAAAGGGGTTGATCGATTAATTAAGAAATCGAAGAGAGTGAAGGAGAGAGAGATTCACCAAGAACATTCTCTGTAAAAACACTCTCATAAATAACAAAGATTCGTGGACTAAGGCTCATTAATGCCCCAACCACATAAAAATCATTTGCATTAAACTTTCTACAACTCTTCTCATTCGACTATTTAATTGGTTGCTGAAAACCTCGGTTAACATTTTGGTGCTTTCATTGAGAGCTGAAGGAAGCATTGTCAGATAGACAACAGTTAAAGGAAAAGTCAGATTAACAATGGTGGAAACTCATAATAATACACGTCAGCCCCGTCCTCCTCAGGATGCTCAAAACCCAGAAGGCGAAGAAGTGGCCTCAAGAGTAAATGTGCGCTCTGAGGAGCGAGATGAGACGAACGACGAAGAATACGAAGAAAACTTTGAAGAGTACGACACTTACGACGAAGGTAGCTATACGGAACTACTGGTCTTGAGGCAAAAGGTGGGTGATCATGAAGCCGAGCTTGCAGTTCAAAAAGAGCAGAATAGAAGGATGCAAGAGGTGATGGTTGCCATGCAAAAAGCCATGGAAACTGCAGGGATACACATACATCACAAGGCCATCCCAGCAGGACCTGAGGAAACACCGGAAGAGTCCTCACCGAGCACTCAGAAGCCCAAGACCAGGGAACCAAGCCCTATACGGTACCCTTCCGAGGAAAACCCTACAAAAAATCCAACTTCAATCCCTAGGAAAAAGAAAAAGGTGCTGGATCCGCGGAAGGACCGCTCACATTTCTCAAAAGGGAAAGGTCCACAGAGGGGCAAGCTCCCTCGAGCTGGTCTTGGCCCTCAAGATCGAGAGGACCAAAAAAGCGTATCCGTGCACCAGGAACCCGAGGAGAGAGGGAGGAAAAACCAGAGGTACCCACTAATTGACCTAAGAAAAAAAATCAACGAAAAACATGTTGACATATGAGACCATCTAGACAAAAAGAACATGAGTCAGCAGCTTCCACAAGCACGCTAAATGAAGGAATTCTGGCAGAGTTGGCAGTACTACGCAAAGACATTGATAGGGTCTCCCGGAGGTAAAAAAAGGACGACTCAGATTCTGATTATGAGGACCGAGAACTGTGCGCCTGACACATACTGGATGCAGAGCTCCCCAAGAATTTTAAGATGCCCGAGATGGCAGCATACACCAGAGACTCGGGTTTTATGCCCTAAATAAAACTCATTTCAATATAATCAGATTTACTTATTAATATAGATCAGAAATAACATTTAATGTTGCATGGTTCACATGATTTATTTCATGATTATATGTACATAATGTATAAATTCATCTGAAACCCTTTTCACATACTTGATCCTGTTTATTGTGCCGTCAACACATTGGAAAGTAAACATGACTATGTGAATAAAGTTTCCTAGATTTATCAGACACAGGGTTTTACTGATATGATAATCTACAACAAGAGTTTACTTGCATTTGGAGAAGTGCTATGTTCTTTCCAGAGCATTGGTTAAAGTAAAGCTCAGGTTGGATGCATGGAGTATGCATCGGAAGGGACCGATATTGAACTTTGACTTAGATTTAATTAAACTTACCGTAATATCTATTCAAGTCAATATCGCCTAGTTGATCCTAGATCAAATGATCTTAATCCTGTTATGATTAGGCTCAATCTTGAAAGGCTATTCGTGTTCTTTGATTTGTTAGTTAAGCCTACTTTTAGGTCAGGGTGATACGTACATTTTGGGAACACGGTAGTGCAATTGAGTGGGAGCGCTATCATAAACATGGAATCTATAGCTTCTATCTGGCGAATAGTAAGCAAAGGATGATCTCCTTCGAGCTTGACCAAACGAACATAAATGGTGGAGTACTCATTTCACATAAGCTGAAATATCATTTATACGGGGTCAAGTGTTTTAAGGAATAAATACATTGTAGGGTGTAACGGTAATTTAATCCCTTTACAGTGTAGATCATTCATATAGAGGATCATTGATCACATTAGGATTATAACAATGGATAACTAATGATGTGTCTATATGGTGGAACATATAGAGCATTCTATATAACTGAGAGTGCAATTCTAAGTTCTATGCGTGGATTCAACGAAGAATTAATAAGTTAGTGAATTTTAGTGCTAAATTCTTGATCTACTTATTGGAAGCTCGGTTATATAGACCCATGGTCCCCCCACTAGTTGAGATAATATTGCTTGTAAGACTCATGTAATTGGTTTTGATTAATCAATCATAATTCTCAAATTAGACTATGTCTATTTGTGAAATTTTCACTAAGTAAGGGCGAAATTGTAAAGAAAGAGTTTATAGGGGCATATTTGTTAATTATGATACTTTGTATGGTTCAATTAATAAATATGATAAATGACAATATTATTTAATAATTATTTATAGTTATTAAATAGTTAGAATTGGCATTTAAATGGTTGAATTAGGAAATTGGTATTTTTGAGAAAATCAGATACAAAAGGTGTTAAAATTGCAAAATTGCAAAAAGCAAGGCCCAATCCACTAAGTGTAGGGCCAGCCACTTTTGTAGGAAATTTAAATTGATTTTTTCATTATTTTAATGCCATATAATTCAAATCTAACCCTAGTGGAATGCTATAAATAGATAGTGAAGGCTTCAGAAAAATTACACTTTTCTTCTGACTTTTTCTATTCAGAAAAACTGAGCCTTCTCTCTCCCTATCTTTAGCTGACCACTCTCTCTCTTCTTCCTTAGAATTTCGAAATCCTTAGTGATTTGAGTAGTGCCCACACACATCAAGTGATACCTCAATCATAGTGAGGAAGATCGTGAAGAAAGATCATCAGCAAAGGAGCTTCAGCATCAAAGATTCAGAGAAAGAGATCCAGGTTCAGATATTGATAATGCTCTGCTACAGAAAGGAATCAAGGGCTAGATATCTGAACGGAAGGAGTCATTATATTCCGCTGCACCCAATGTAAGGTTTCTTAAACTTTCTATGTGTTTATTTCATCGTTTTAGAAAGTTCGTATTTAGGATGTTAATAAACATACTTGTGAGTAGATCTAAGATCCTGGTAAAATAAATTCCAACAACTGGCCTCAGAGCCATGGTAATTGATTTACTTACATGTAATTTGGACTTTAAAACGATTGTTTGTATGTTCTTTGGATGGTATCATGTTGTATTGAGTGTTATTTGATGATTGATTGATGATTGTGAAATTTTCGTGAAAAATAATTGTTATTTCGGTTCTGGCATTATTTTTATTGGATAGTATGAAAAAAATTAAGCAAGTTAGCCTTTTACAGAACTCAATTTGGATTTTATTTGAATTAGTTATGATTTTTTGAAGATTTGACAAAATCGGAAATTTGTCTTGATAGTTTCTCATGATCGCAACTGTCCGTACAGTTTCGAATTTTTTCAATTTTCTTCAATTTTTCATACTTTTTCATGGAATTAACTTCCAATTTTTTGTATGGTTTTGTATATATACTATTACTATTCCTAATTCAATTCTAATTATCATTTTGAATTAATTTAAATTTTTTTTAATTTAATTCAAGATATTAGTGTAATTTGAATTTGAATAGAATTAGTATTTATCTTTTTGCTTAAAAATCTATCTTATTTTTAAATTTGATTATATTTTTTTTAAATTTAAGGTCAGATATTTTAAGATATTTATAATATCTTTTAAGATATTTTAAAAATATCTTATCTTTTAAGATTTTTTAATTAAATCTTTTTAGATATTTTGACCATATTTAAATTTAAAATAAGATATTTATAATCATGTAATTTTAAATAGATATAAGATATTTTGCTAATTTTTTTTAAATTTTGTTATTTTATTTATTTAAATTATATTTAAAAATTTGAAAAAGATATTTATTTATCTTTTCTAATTTTTTATTTAATTTTTATTTATAAAATAACATTTAAAATTTAAAAGTAGTTAGCAAATTTTTGAAATGATATTTAGGTTGGTTGAAACCTAATTTTTCAAAATTGTAGGTTTAATTTTAAATTTAAATATTTAATTAATTTTCGAAATTTTTTTTTAAATTTTTTTTATTTTTTTTTTCGAAAATCTTTTTTAATAATATTTCGAAATTAATTATTTAATTTAAAATTAAATAAATCCTACATCCAACTATCCAGCTAACCCTGTTGCAGGAGTATGTGTTTTAGCTTGTTTGTAAGTTTTTAAAACCTATTATTACTTGATTGCAAATAGCCATGGTTACCTTTTGCCAGATCTAATGATCTGATGGCTCCCTTGGTCAAGATAATAATTTGTAACAGGTATATTTACAATCTTCTTTCATCTGTGTATGACCTAGCAACATGATAGGACCCATCCAAAGTGTGCCTGTGTGAGCCTATGTGTTTAATTTTATTATAGATGCATATAGGTTAATGTTGCTAAAATAAATTATCATAGTTATTGATAGAATTTATTTAGGCCCATTTAGTTTTTGGGCCTATTCAATTAATAACAGTTGTTCTTATTAAGGTTAAATTCCTCTCTTTTGGGCCTTGTGTGAGAGTTGGGAGCCATAGAAGTGGGTACGACATACTGAACCCAGCACCCCCTCACACAAACCACCCCAATTGTGAAGGCCCATTTGCCTGATTTGAATGACTGTACTAGGTTAATTAAACTAGTTTAACCTAATAAAATTGATTAGCAACATAATTAATTTCATTTATTTTGAAATTAATTTAAGAAAAATATAGTTTAAAGAATTTTTTTTTTATTCTAAGCTAAACTATATGTATTTTCTTGTATTTAATTAAATATAGAATTATAACCATCTAGATTCTTTCTGGAGCTTAATTTAAATTTTTCATTAAATATTCCTATTTAAGTTGATATTTAGTTATCTACAACTAACCAACTTAAATCTGAATATCTTTTGAATTCAAAATTTCAAAATTAAGTTGAGGAATTTTAGGCATTGGTTATTAAGATTCTTTAGATATTTTTTAAGTTAATATCTTTTCGAATATTAACTTAAAATGGAATATTTTCAAATTAAGTGGTTACAACTTAATTTTTGATATTTAATTAAATTTAAATTTGAAAAATATTTAAGTTCTAGATTTTTTCTAATACAACTTAAATTAGATATTTTTTCAAATTTTGTGGAAAAGATACTTAGTCAAATAAGATATTTTCTAGATAGTTATTTCTAGACTACTTATTATTTCTAATATTAAATAGAAAAATATTATAAATTGTGAAATTAATTATTTAATTAATTTTGGTACAATTTATTTTAAGTATATTTTTCCTAGTATTAAATTAGAGATTAATAATTAAGCCTTCTCTACACTTAATTATTTATTTCTTGAATTTAATACATTTAATTAATTTGAAAATTAAATATCTAAGTTGATTTTTATCATCATACTTAAATATTTCTTTTTCATGACATTTAATTAAATAGAAAATTATTTTTAGTTGAAATTTATTTTTTCAACTAAATTTAAATAATTTTCAAAATATTTTTTTATTTTATTAATCAAATTTCGAAATTGCATTTCTTAAATGCTGGAATTTCGAATTTTATTTGAAAAATAGATTAAGTTGTAAATTAATTATTTTAATTAATTCTTGGATCAACTTAAATCAATGATTTTTTCATTTATTGATTAATTTAAAATAAATTGAATTAAAGTATATTATTAGAAATTGAATTAATTAGTCAAAGGAAAAATCTAGATAGATGATATTTTTGCTTGAAGTATTTTTCTAGTGTATTTAATTAAATAGAAAATTAATATTTAAGTTGATTTTCATCATCATACTTAAATATTTGAAATTTTTCTTATATATTTAATTAAATAGGAAAATTATATTTTTTGTTGTAAATTAATTTTATTAATTAATTTTGGGCCAACATTAAATTAGAATAATTTTTCCAGGATTTATTTTTTATTTTAATATGCATTTTTCGAAAATTGTATTCTTAAATACTTTAATTTTTCGAAATGCAATATATATATTTATAGAAAATTAATATAAAGTTGTAAATTAATTTAAATTAATTTTGTAACAACTTAAATTGAATATTTTTCTAAATATTTATTGGAAATTATTACTAAGATGGAAATAATTCATGTTATTTTCATATCCATCTAAGTAAAATTTATAAATATTAAATTAAAATTTATATTTTGAATTTTGCATTCTAAATTGGAAATTTTAATTAAATAAATATATATATTTAAAATAAATAGAATAAATAAAGAGAATCAAAGAAAATACAACTCACTTTAAATAATGAGCTTGATTATTATTAAGATATTCGATCTCCATTGTTGGTCTTACAAAAGTTAAATGTTTTCAATATAACCTCGAGACGCTAGACTTCGTCCCCCTATGGATGGTTATTCGTTGAACGCATTTAACACCGTAAGATCATTTGATAAGTGTTTTGTAAGTTTTCGTCTCTATTAGACTCTCCCCTACGGTGACTACTTAGAGATAAACTTATGAAACATGAAACAATGGTAGAGGCTCATAAAATGAGAATAACCTTGACTCTCGCCTACCGGGACAACGTTGGATTCTTATTTTGATCGAATAAAAGGTTGCTAGAATGGTTTCTATTTTAGATGAGCTGACAACTCTATTCAATAAATGATGCTTTGACTCTCGCCTACGGACACTTTGTATCGGTTGTTGAAAACCTTGGAAATTATTTAGGATTGTATGTTTTAGTATTTTCACTAGTCATTCCTACTTGCTATATGTTTATAATTTCTGAATTGTGTATGAATTTATATTGAACCATGTTATTTTCTGTTATTAAGTTGTAGTTTAATTTCGAATCTTCATTGTTGGTCTAACATGTTTGTTTTTCTAATGAGATAAATCCCTAATGGATTTTCACCATTAGACATACATAATAGTGTAAGATCTCGAAAGATAAGTATTGTATATGCGACATCTAACTGTTCATCAATTGATGACACCTTAGACTAGTATTTTTACAATATGAAACAAGAAGATTACATAAATAAGATTACTTTGTCTTTCGCTAATCGAAGCATCGTTGGATTCTTATTTATAAACGAAATTATCCTAATTCCTCTTAGCTTATTCATTTCGAATTAGCTCCATAATATATCATTGGATGAATGGTCTATAAATCATTTCATGTCATTATATTTTCTCTTAAGAAATTAAATGACGCATATGATTATAATCCCGAAATTCTATTCCCAATTGATATAAATCCTCAATCTTAGAAATCTCCTACTTGTATGGGCAAATCTGACTTAGAGTTTGTATTAGTAGTGGTGGTCCAAGAAAGAATTACTCATTAAATTTGGTATAAATTTAAGTCTTTGACTTTAATTTTAGATTCCAAATAGAAATTTTCTTATATTTCTAATTCCAGAATACAATACAGTTACACTTTCTCAAGTGTTTAACATCCATCTTCTATTAATGGATTAAAACTGTATGGAATATGAGTTAGATATTCTGTGACCAGGATCCACTTGAAGTATTCTAAGAACTCTTTGATGTAACTAAACCTATGTCATCATAGACACTACCACATTTTCTTAATCTATGGCATTTGTATCTTGTTCATAGTGGATTTGACAAGATCAATCTCTGCAAAGAGTTAATATGCCTATATCCACTGAAAGTAGTTCATCTCATTCGCAGATGAATGTAAATTCAGGGGTGGATATGAGTTTTTCGTTGTATTCTTAAAACGATAACTCTAGATTATACCTTATGCAAAGAAATTTGAAATGTTTGAAAAATTTCATTAATTTCTAGCAATGGTTAAACACCATTAAGGTAAGTGGTTAAAGATCTTGCGAACTGATAGGGGTGGAGAAATAGTTAGTAGATATGCAGTTCAAAGATCATTAAATTGATTTTTGAATTATATCCAAACTTACCTCCCCAGAAATTTCGAGTTGCATATTGATGATTAGTTACTAGTCGTTGCCTAAATCCTTCTATGGTAATACAATTTCAGAATGATGTAATGGTTGTATACTTAATGTAAATCATTACTAGATTCATGGATGACCTAATCAAAATCTTAAGAAAAGCTAGAACTGTTAACCATGGTTTCTTAGCTATTCTAAGTGATTAGGGGTGGACCATCCCATTGTCAATAGATAAGAAAGTGTTTGTTCAAACAAATACTACTTTTCTAAGAAAATGACAAAGTCTGAAAAACAAGTAGCAAATAAAGGAGATATTTAATTCTTGATTCCAAAAGTGTTCTATCATCTTATTTGACATATGATGATCCCACTGCCTCTGTTGTCTTGTCACAACCGAAGAGATCAATACCATTTAGTTTTCTTAGACATAATTCACGGTACCTTGTCGTAGTGGGAGAGTTTCTAGGAACTCACCTTCTTATGACTTGGGAGACACTAGTGATTAAAATCCATTGTGAGTTTAAACAAGTAATGGATTGTCAAGATAAGAAACTAAGAAGAAAGCCAATAGAACTATGGTTTAATCCATTCACATGGAGTAACCTAAAGTTTTCTATTACAAGGACATAAAAGGAAATTTTCGTTTATAAGTCCATTCAATGGACTTAACAAAACTTCCTGTTCCTAGTATTATAGGTTTGAGTTTATCTAAACCTATGGCTTGTGGTATACCTTGTAATTACTTACTCTAATGCAAGCAACTTACTTTAGTAAGATGCTGAAGCATTTTCTTTCTAATGGCAATCTATAGAAGCTTCACAACTTCTTAGGCATAGATTTTATTTATCTAAGGAAAAGTCTCAACTATTCCAGAAAAGATAAAGCCATGGAAAAATTTCTTATATCAACAGTGAGAGGTCTTAGATATGCTTTTGTATGCCTTAGACCAGACACTGTGTTGAGTGGGAGTAATGAGTAGGTATCGATTAATCCAGGAGAAGAACATTGGAAGACAATCAAGTAAATCTTAAGATAAAGAAGAGGAACTATATGTTAGTCTATAAGGGTGTGTTTAAAACTCTTAGACTACACCATATCAGATTTCGAAATTTGCCTATGTGCTAGTAAATCTTTCTGATAAGATGGTGGTTACTCTGGGGGTGGAATAGTGATTTTGGAGAAGTGTAAAAACCTATCTGAATTCTCTAAGTCTACCAGAGAGAGACTGAATGTTAAAGTCAGGAAAGTTACTTATTCGCCTAAGGAAAGTTCTATACATCTTTGGCACCATTCCAAATTGCCTTAAACTACTAGTGTTAATTTCCTGATTAACCAAAAGTAGTTGCCAAAGGTATAGAATCCAGTATCCCAAGAGAGTAAACATATAGAGAGGAATTTCACATTATCAATGATTTTGTGATTAAGGAAGAGTAATGGTGGAGAAAAGGTTGTGGTTAATTCAACCTTTCAGATCCTATTACGAGGAGTTTACTACTACTACACTTGATTTGTATATCAAGGTGTTGAGATTATTTGAAACGCACTTTTTGTTTTATATTAGTGCAAGTGGGAGTTTGTTGGGTTTTATGCCCTAAATAAAACTCATTTCAATATAATCAGATTTACTTATTAATATAGATCGTAAATAACATTTAATGTTGCATGGTTCACATGATTTATTTCATGATTATATGTACATAATGTATAAATTCATCTGAAACCCTTTTCACATACTTGATCCTGTTTATTGTGCCGTCAACACATTGGAAAGTAAACATGACTATGTGAATAAAGTTTCCTAGATTTATCAGACACAGGGTTTTACTGATATGATAATCTACAACAAGAGTTTACTTGCATTTGGAGAAGTGCTATGTTCTTTCCAGAGCATTGGTTAAAGTAAAGCTCAGGTTGGATGCATGGAGTATGCATCGGAAGGGACCGATATTGAACTTTGACTTAGATTTAATTAAACTTACCGTAATATCTATTCAAGTCAATATCGCCTAGTTGATCCTAGATCAAATGATCTTAATCCTGTTATGATTAGGCTCAATCTTGAAAGGCTATTCGTGTTCTTTGATTTGTTAGTTAAGCCTACTTTTAGGTCAGGGTGATACGTACATTTTGGGAACACGGTAGTGCAATTGAGTGGGAGCGCTATCATAAACATGGAATCTATAGCTTCTATCTGGCGAATAGTAAGCAAAGGATGATCTCCTTCGAGCTTGACCAAACGAACATAAATGGTGGAGTACTCATTTCACATAAGCCGAAATATCATTTATACGGGGTCAAGTGTTTTAAGGAATAAATACATTGTAGGGTGTAACGGTAATTTAATCCCTTTAAAGTGTAGATCATTCATATAGAGGATCATTGATCACATTAGGATTATAACAATGGATAACTAATGATGTGTCTATATGGTGGAACATATAGAGCATTCTATATAACTGAGAGTGCAATTCTAAGTTCTATGCGTGGATTCAACGAAGAATTAATAAGTTAGTGAATTTTAGTGCTAAATTCTTGATCTACTTATTGGAAGCTCGGTTATATAGACCCATGGTCCCCCCACTAGTTGAGATAATATTGCTTGTAAGACTCATGTAATTGGTTTTGATTAATCAATCATAATTCTCAAATTAGACTATGTCTATTTGTGAAATTTTCACTAAGTAAGGGCGAAATTGTAAAGAAAGAGTTTATAGGGGCATATTTGTTAATTATGATACTTTGTATGGTTCAATTAATAAATATGATAAATGACAATATTATTTAATAATTATTTATAGTTATTAAATAGTTAGAATTGGCATTTAAATGGTTGAATTAGGAAATTGGTATTTTTGAGAAAATCAGATACAAAAGGTGTTAAAATTGCAAAATTGCAAAAAGCAAGGCCCAATCCACTAAGTGTAGGGCCAGCCACTTTTGTAGGAAATTTAAATTGATTTTTTCATTATTTTAATGCCATATAATTCAAATCTAACCCTAGTGGAATGCTATAAATAGATAGTGAAGGCTTCAGAAAAATTACACTTTTCTTCTGACTTTTTCTATTCAGAAAAACTGAGCCTTCTCTCTCCCTATCTTTAGCTGACCACTCTCTCTCTTCTTCCTTAGAATTTCGAAATCCTTAGTGATTTGAGTAGTGCCCACACACATCAAGTGATACCTCAATCATAGTGAGGAAGATCGTGAAGAAAGATCATCAGCAAAGGAGCTTCAGCATCAAAGATTCAGAGAAAGAGATCCAGGTTCAGATATTGATAATGCTCTGCTACAGAAAGGAATCAAGGGCTAGATATCTGAACGGAAGGAGTCATTATATTCCGCTGCACCCAATGTAAGGTTTCTTAAACTTTCTATGTGTTTATTTCATCGTTTTAGAAAGTTCGTATTTAGGATGTTAATAAACATACTTGTGAGTAGATCTAAGATCCTGGTAAAATAAATTCCAACAGTACCCACTAATTGACCTAAGAAAAAAAATCAACGAAAAACATGTTGACATATGAGACCATCTAGACAAAAAGAACATGAGTCAGCAGCTTCCACAAGCACGCTAAATGAAGGAATTCTGGCAGAGTTGGCAGTACTACGCAAAGACATTGATAGGGTCTCCCGGAGGTAAAAAAAGGACGACTCAGATTCTGATTATGAGGACCGAGAACTGTGCGCCTGACACATACTGGATGCAGAGCTCCCCAAGAATTTTAAGATGCCCGAGATGGCAGCATACACCAGAGACTCGGACCCCAGAGATCATTTATCTCGTTTCAACCGAGTAATGACTGTCATGAGGGTCGCAATGATGCAAAGTGTCTATGCTTTTTCATTGACGCAGAGCGGTTTCGCTGAAGAATGGTTTAAAAAGTTAGAACTCGGATCAGTAGACAGCTGGAACAAACTGTTGGGTTATATGCCCTAAATAAAACTCATTTCATATAATCAGATTTTCTTATTAATAAAGATCAGAAATAACATTTTATGTTGCATGGTTCACATGATTTATTTCATGATTATATGTATATAATGTATGAATTCTTTTTAAGTCCAGAACATATGAATTTGTTAAGATTATAGTGTTGTCAGCACAGTGGAATATAATCTTAATTATATGTTCAAAAGTTTATTCCCTGATTTGTCAGAACACTGGATTTAGACTGACATGGTATAATCAGCGATAGGTATTCTTACACCTTGGAAAAGTGTTATGTCCTTTCCAGGACATTGGCAAAGTTTACCAGTTTCGAATGTATGGAGTATACATCGGAAGGGACCGATATTGAACTTTGATTAGATATATTAAAATTTACCGTAATATCTATTCAATTCAATATCACTAGTTGATCCTAGACCAAATGATCTTAATCCTGATATGGTTAGGTTCAATCTCAAGAGTGTTACTCGTGTTTTTTGATTTGTTAGTTAAGCTTTCTTCTGAGTCAAGGTAATACGTACATTTTGGGAACACGGTAGTGCAATTGAGTGGGAGCGCTAACATAAATATGGAATCTATAGCTTCTATCTGGCAAATAGAAGTAAAGGATGATTTCCTTCGAGCTTAACCAAACGAAGATAAATGGTGGAGATCTCATTTCACTTAGGTGAAATATCATTTATACAGGGTTAAGTGTTTTAAGGATAAAATACATTGAAGGTGTAGCGGTAACAGTAGTGCCTTTTCAATGTAGATCATCTACATAGAGGATCATTGATCACATTAGGGTTATAACAATGGATAACTAATGACGTGTCTATATCATGGAACATATAGAGCGTTCTATATGACTGAGAGTGCAATTCCAAGTTCTAAGTGTGGATTCAACGAGGAATTAATAAGTTAGGGAATTTACTTGGTAAATTCGGTTTGACTTATTGGAAGCTCGGTTATATAGACCCATGGTCCCCATACTAGTTGAAAGCATACTGCTTGTAAGACTCAGTTAATTGATTTTAATTAATCAATTATAATTCTAAAAGTTAGACTATGTCTACTTTATGAATTCTCACTAAGCAAGGGCGAAATTGTAAAGAAAAGAGATTCTAGGTTTATTTATTAATTAAGAGAATTTATATGTCTAAATTAATAAATATATTAAATGGCAATATTATTTAATAATTATTTTCAAGTTATTAAATAATTAGAATTGGCATTTAAATGGTTAAATTAGAAAAATTGGCATTTTTGAGAAAATGGGAATGGAAAATAACAAAATGGGAAAGTTGCAAAGTGAGGCCCAATCCCTTTGTATGACCGGCCCTATGCATAGGAAATTCCATTTGTAGTTTCCATTATTTTAATGCCATACAATTCTAACCTAAACCTAGAGTGTTTTCTATAAATAGAAAGTGTTGGCTTGAGGAAACACAAACACATCTTTGATCACTTTGTTTCTCTCAGAAAAAGCCTCACACGCCACCTTCTCTCTCTCTTTTCTTCTTTGTATTTTCGAAAATCCTTGAGTGATGAGTAGTGCCCACACACATCAAGTGGTATCTCAATCATAGTATGTAAGACTATGGAATTTCTGCATCAAAGAAGAAGAAAAGAAGATCCAGGTTCAGATCTTGGTGATGCTCTGCTACAGAAAGAAATCAAGGGCTAGAGATCTGAATGGAAGGAGTCATAATATTTTGCTGCACCCACTATAGGTTTTCTAACTTTATATGTGTTTATTTTCGTTGTTTTAGAATTCATATTAGGTTGTTAATCCAACATACTTGTTAGTAAATCTAGATCCTGGTAAAATAATTTCCAACAACTGGCACCAGAGCCATGGTAATGATTTACTTTCATGTAATATGAATTAAGATGATGATTGATATGTTTTGTGTTGATTTGGATGGTTTCATGTTGGTTTATGTGTTAGTTGATGAATGTTGATGTTGTACAGTTTCGTTTTCCATGAAATATAATTTTTCAATTTTTTAAAATATTTTATTTGGATTCCTTGTAAAAAATTAAGCAATTTTGTTTTTTACGGAACTCGATTCCGATAAAAATTGAGAAAGATATGAATTTTGGAAAATTGGGATTCAAGGTTGTCAAGGGTGGTGCTCATGCGCACCAGACCCTCGGATCAGCCTCCCCATCCGCGCGCGTACCTCGGTCCTTCACCCTGCAGGCGCCGAGCTTCCTCGGCGTGAGCACTCCATCCGCGCGAGCATGAAGGCTGCGTGCAGCCTGTTGCACGCTCAATCCTGGGCAGTTTCCCAAAAAGTTGCGATTTTTGGGATTTTTCCCCAAAAATCCAATTTTTTCATGGGATTGTTTCCCAAAATTCAATTTTCCAATTTTAAATATTTCGGAATTGAAATTTTTCTAATTTTAAATATTTTCAATTTGGATTTTTTCCAATTTTTTAAATATTTTTATTTTGGAATGTTTCCAATTTTAAATATTTCCTATTATGGTCAGATTTAAAAATTTGTTAACTTCTTTAATATTTATTTATTATTTAATTATAAGATTAGATATTTTGATATTTAAGATATTTTAAATTAAAAGATAACTTTGTCTTTTTATTGAAAATATTATATTAAAATTATCTTATATGGCAAATTAAATAATTAATAAATTTGAAATTAACATAGATATTTTTATAGATATACTTACCATAATGTTTTCCAAATTCAAAAATTTGTTATTTTGTTAAATATTTAATTATTTATAAATTATAAGTTTAAAAATGATATTTTTTCTATATATATATATATATCATTTTTTCCTTATTAGAAATTTATAAATCATATCTTAAATATTTAAATAACATAGATATTTTTGTAGAGATTTGAATATTGCTTAATTTGAGATATTTTGACATATAATTATGGTAATTATTATTCATTTATTATTTTATTCCTAAAATAATAATTATCTAACCAAATCTATTTTAAAATTGGTTTATTAAATTATAAGATCTGAAAGTGATATTGAAGATTTTTTCCTTTCAAATCATTGATCTTACTAGATATTTAATATAATTTGATTCAAATAAACCTAGATATTTTAAAATTAGTTTCCTTTATTTGGTTAGTTTAAGAATAATAATTTAATTATATTAATATCTTATTTTCACATCTGTTACATGGACAATGTTTGTTTATTCAAAACTTTTTTTTACAAACCTATTATTTATCTGATCTAAATTGCTATGATTAACTTGTTGACAGATCATGATCCAATGATCTGATTTTAATCATAGTCCAATTGACGATAGATCTTATAAATAATTTGTAACAGGTAAATTTTGTACTTCTTTCATCTGTGTAAACCTAGTAACATGATAGGGCCCATCCAAATCATTTGACCTGTGTGAGCCTATATGTTTGCTTTTGGGCTTAGATGCATATAGGAAGCCCATTTAAGTTTTTACTAAGTAAATGGACTAGGTTGCTAAAATAAATTTTGACATAAGGAAATTTATTTAGGTCCAATTAGATTTGGGCTTATTCAATGAATAATAATTATTTATTTAAAGGTTAAATTCCTCTCTTTTGGGCCTTGTGTGAGAGTTGGGGGCCATGGAAGTGGGTACGACATACTGAACCCAGCTCCCCCTCACATGAACTACCCCAATTGTGAAGGCCAATTTGCCTTATTTAAATAATTGTATTAGGTTAATTATATTAGTCTAACCTAATTAAAATTGAATTAGCAACATGATTAACTTTTAAAATATATGAAATTTATTTTTCATGTAATTTGTTAAAGTTAATTTTAGAAAAACACTTACTCAATGATATATTCTAGACAGTTATTTTTAGTATTAGTTATTATTTCTAATATTAAATAGGAAAATATCATAGATTGTGAAATTAATTGTTTCCTAATTAATTTTGGTACAATCTAAGTTTAGTATATTTTCCTAGTATTAAACTAGAATTAATAATTAAGTTTCCTCTTTACTTAATTATTTATTTCTTGAATTTAGTACATTTAATTAAATTTAAAATTTCAATATCTATGTTGATTTTAATCATGATACTTTAATATTGTTATTTTCATGTTATTTAATTAAAGTTGAAAATTGTCTTAAGTTTGGAATCTAATTTCAGATTAACTTAAAGCTGAATAATTTTCAAAATATATTTTATTTTATTTTATTAATCATTTCCCAAAATTTTGAAATTGCATCACCTTGATGCAGAAATTTCGAATTTTATTTGAAAAATAGATTAAAGTTGAAAATTATTTATTTAATTTTGGACCACATTAAATCATTTATTTTTTCATTTAATGATTAATTAAAATAAATGAACTAAAATATATTATAGTTAGAAATTAGATTAATTAGTCAATGAAAGTCTAGATAGATATTATCTGTTTTGCTTGAAGTATTTTTCTAGTGTATTTAATTAAATAGAAAATTAATATTTAAGTTGATTTTTTAATCATGATACTTAAATATTTGAAATTTTTCTTAGATATTTAATTAAATAGGAAAATTATATTTTTTGTTGAAAATTAATTTTTATTAATTTTGGGCCAACATAAAATTAGAGTAATTTTCCAGGATTTATTTTATTTTATTTTAAAGCATTTTTGAAATGCAATATATATTTATAGAAAATTAAATTTGAGTTGTAAATTAATTTAAATTAATTTTGAAACAACTTAAATTGAATAATTTTCTAAATATTTATAGAAATTATTACTAAGATGCAAATAATTCACGTTATTTTCGTATCCATCTAAGTATAATTTATAAATATTAAATTAAAATTTATATTTGGAATTTTTCATTCTAAATTGGAAATTTTAATTAAATAAATATATATTTAAAATAGATTGATTAAAATAAATATTAGAAGAAAATACAACCCTTCATTAAAATAATGAGCTTAATTATAAGGATATTCGATCTCCATTGTTGGTTTTACATAGCTATTGTTTTAGTGAGTAAACCTCCCTAATGGAGGAACGTTCATTAGCAAGTTAGCACCGTTTAATCTCGAAAGATAAGTAATCTTGTAAGTTTTTTATATAGTTTATGACCACCCTCATGGTGGCGACTGTATAAGACTTGCAAGAATATGAAACAATGGTGGAAGCTCATAAGATAGAATAGCCTTGACTCTCGCCTAAACGGGACAACGCGGATTCATATCTTGATCGAATAAAAGGTTGCTAGAATGTTAGACATTTTAGATGAGCTGACAACTCTATTCAATGAATGGTAGCTTTGACTCTCGCCTAAACGGGACACTGATATCATTTTGTTGAAAACCTTGGAAATTATTTAGGATTGTATGTTTTAGTATTTTCACTTGTCATTCCTACTTGCTATGTGCTTCATAATTTTTGAATTGTGTATGAATTTGTATTGAACCATGTTATTTTTTGTTATTAAATTGTAGTTTAATTTGGAATCTTCATTGTTGGTCTAACTTGATTTGTTTTTATAATGAGATAAATCCCTAATGGATTTTCACCATTAGACCAACATAATAGTGTTAGATCTCGAAAGATAAATATTGTATATGCAACATCTAGCTGTTCATCAATTGATGACACCTTAGACTAGTGTTTTACAATATGAAACAAGAAGATTGTATAAATAAGATTACTTTGACTCTCGCTAATCGGAGCATCGTTGGATTCTTATTTAAAACGAAATTATCCTAATTCCTCTTAGCTTATTCATTTCGAATCAGCTTAATGACATATCATTGGATGAATGGTCTATAAATCATATAGAGTCTCATTTTCTCTTAAGAAATTAGATGACGCATATGATTATATTCCCGGAATTCTAGCCCAAAATGATATAAATCCTCAATCTTAGATATCTCCTACTTGTATAGGCAAATCATAGAGTTAGATTAGTAGTGGTGGTCCAAGAAAGAATTACTCATAATACAGTTACACTTTCACAATTGTTTCATACCATTTTCTTTCAATGGATTCAAGCTGTATGAGTTTAGTATTCTGTGACCAGAATCCACTTGCACTATTCTAAGAACTCTTTGATGTAACTAAACTGAAGTCATCAAAAGATACAACCACATATTTTATAAATCTATGGCATTTGTATCTTGTTCATAGTGGTTTTGACAAGATCATTCTCTGCAAAGAGTTAATATGCCTATATTCACTGAAAGTAAGTTCATCTCATTCGCAGATGGATGTACATTCAGGGGTGGATATGAGTTATCGTTGTATTCTTAAAACGATCACTCTAGATTTTACCTTACGCAAAAGAAATTTGAAATGTTTGAGAAATTTCATGAATTTCTAGCAATGGTAAGTGGTTAAAGATCTTGCGAACTGATAGGGGTGGAGAAAAAGTTAGTAGATATGTAGTTCAAAGATCATTAATTTGATTTTGAATTATATCCAAACTTAACTCCCCATAAATTCGAGTTGCATAATGATGATTAGTTACTAGTAGTTGCCTAAATCCTTCTATGGTAATAAAATTTCAGAATGATGCAATGGTTGAATACTTAATGTAAATCATTACTAGATTCATGGATGACCTAATCGAAATCTTAAGAAAAGCTAGAACTGCTAACCTTGGTTTGCATGTTTGTTAGCTATTCTAAGTGATTAGGGGTGGAGCATCCCATAGTCATTAGACAAGAAAGTGTTTGTTTAAACAAATACTACTTTTCTAAGAAAATGACTAAGTCTGAAAATAAAGTAGCAAATAAAGGAGATTAATTTTTCTTGATTCCAAAAGTGTTCTATCATCTTATTTTACAAGATGATCCCACTGCCTCTGTTGTCTTAACACAACTGAAGAGGTCTATACCATTTAGTTTTCTTTGACGTAGTTCACGGTACCTTGTTGTAGTGGGAGAGTTTCTAGGAACTCACCTTCTTATAACTTAGAAGACACTAGTGATTAAAATCCATAGTGAGTTTAAACAAGTAATGGATTGTCAAGATAAGAAACTAAGAAGAAAGCCAAGAGAATTATGGTTTGATCCATTCACATGGAGTAACCTAAAGTTTTCTGTTACAAGGACATGAAAGGAAATTTTCGTTAATAAGTCTATTCAATGGACTTAACAAAACTTCATGTTCCTAGTATTGTAGGTTTGAGTTTATCTAAACCTATGGCTTGTGGTATTCCTGGCAATTACTTACTCTAATGCAAGCATGAGATGCTGATGCATTTTCTTTCCAATGGCAATCTATAGAAGCTTCACAACTTCTTAGGTATAGATTTTATTTATCTAAGGAAAAGTCTCAACTATTCCAAAGAAGATAAAACCATGAAAGAATTTCTTAAATCAACAGTGAGAGGTCTCAGATATGCTTTAGTATGCCTTAGACCAGACACCTGCTGTTGACTGGGAGTAATGAGTAAGTATCAGATTAATCCAGGAAAAGAACATTGGAAGACAATCAAGTAAATTTTAAGATTAAGAAGAGGAACTATATGTTAGTCTATAAGGGTGTGTTTAAAACTCTTAGACTACACCACATAAGATTTCGAGACTTGCCTGTGTGCTAGAAAGTCTGCTGATGAGATGGTGATTACTTTGGGGGTGGAGTAGTGATTTTGGAGAAGTGTAAAAACCTATCTGAAATCTCTTGGTCTACCAGAAAGAGACTGAATGTTAAAAGTTGCAGGAAAGATACTTATTCAGTCTAAGAAAAGTTCTATACATTGGTGGCATTGTTCCAACTTGCCTTAACTACTAGGGTTACTTCCTGAATAACCAAGAAGTAGTTGCCCAAAAGTATAGAATCCAGTATCCCAAGAGAGTAGACATATAGAGAGGAATTTCACATTATCAAGGATTTTGTGATTAAGGAAGAGTAATGATGGAGAAGAGGTTGTGTTTAATTCAACCTATCAGATCCTATTAGGAGGAGTTTACTACTATTACACTTGATTTGTATATCAAGGTGTTAATGATTATTTGAAACACACTTTTTGTTTTATATTAGTGCAAGTGGGAGTTTGTTGGGTTTTATGCCCTAAATAAAACTCATTTCATATAATCAGATTTACTTATTAATAAAGATCAGAAATAACATTTTATGTTGCATGGTTCACATGATTTATTTCATGATTATATGTATATAATGTATGAATTCTTTTTAAGTCCAGAACATATGAATTTGTTAAGATTATAGTGTTGTCAACACAGTGGAATATAATCTTAATTATATGTTCAAAAGTCTATTCCCTGATTTGTCAGAACACTGGATTTAGACTGACATGGTATAATCAGCGATAGGTATTCTTACACTTTGGAAAAGTGTTATGTCTTTTCCAGGACATTGGCAAAGTTTACCAGTATCGGATGTATGGAGTATACATCTGAAGGGACCGATATTGAACTTTGATTAGATATATTAAAATTTACCGTAATATCTATTCAATTCAATATCACCTGTTGATCCTAGATCAAATGATCTTAATCCTGATATGGTTAGGTTCAATCTCAAGAGTGTTACTCGTGTTCTTTGATTTGTTAGTTAAGCTTTCTTCTGAGTCAAGGTAATAAGTACATTTTGGGAACATGGTAGTGCAATTGAGTGGGAGCACTAACATAAATATGGAATCTATAGCTTCTATCTGGCAAATAGAAGTAAAGGATGATTTCCTTCGAGCTTAACCAAATGAAGATAAATGGTGGAGATCTCATTTCACTTAGGTGAAATATCATTTATACAGGGTTAAGTGTTTTAAGGATAAAATACATTGAAGGTGTAATGGTAACAGTAGTGCCTTTTCAATGTAGATCATCTATATAGAGGATCATTGATCACATTAGGGTTATAACAATGGATAACTAATGACGTGTCTATATCATGGAACATATAGAACGTTCTATATGACTGAGAGTGCAATTCCAAGTTCTAAGTGTGGATTCAATGAGGAATTAATAAGTTAGGGAATTTACTTGGTAAATTCGGTTCGACTTATTGGAAGCTCGGTTATATAGACCCATGGTCCCCATACTAGTTGAAACCATACTGCTTGTAAGACTCAGTTAATTGATTTTAATTAATCAATTATAATTCTAAAAGTTAGACTATGTCTACTTTATGAATTGTCACTAAGCAAGGGCGAAATTGTAAAGAAAAGAGATTCTAGGTTTATTTATTAATTAAGAGACTTTATATGTCTAAATTAATAAATATATTAAATGGCAATATTATTTAATAATTATTTTCAAGTTATTAAATAATTAGAATTGGCATTTAAATGGTTAAATTGGAAAAATTGGCATTTTTGAGAAAATGGGAATGGAAAATAACAAAATGGGAAAGTTGAAAAGTGAGGCCCAATCCCTTTGTATGACCGGCCCTATGCATAGGAAATTCCATTTGTAGTTTCAATTATTTTAATGCCTTACAATTCTAAGCTGAACTTAGAGGGTTTTCTATAAATAGAAAGTGTCGGCTTGAGGAAACAGAAACACATCTTTGATCACTTTGTTTCTCTCAGAAAAAGCCTAACATGCCACCTTCTCTCTCTCTTTTCTTCTTTGTATTTTCGAAAATCCTTGAGTGATGAGTAGTTCCCACACACATCAAGTGGTATCTCAATCATAGTATGTAAGACTATGGAATTTCTGCATCAAAGAAGGAGAAAAGAAGATCCAGGTTCAGATCTTGGTGATGCTCTGCTACAGAAAGGAATCAAGGGCTAGAGATCTGAATGGAAGGAGTCATAATATTCCGCTGCACCCACTGTTAGGTTTTCTAACTTTATATGTGTTTATTTTCATTGTTTTAGAATTTATATTAGGTTGTTAATCCAACATACTTGTTAGTAAATCTAGATCCTGGTAAAATAATTTCCAACACAAACTACAAGTCAGCTTCCGAAGACAATTTGTGGCAGCGAGAAAGCTTAATCTCGTAGTTAGCGCCCTGACGAACATAAAAAAATTGCCTCTGGAAACTCTAAAGAAATTTATAAAAAGATTCAAAGAGGAGGCTTGAAAGACGAAGAAGGTGGATGACGGACAATAACTTGCCCTCCTCCAAGCTGGGATCCGTACGGGGACTCCTTTCTGGAACGAACTATAACAGGAGGGAGTAGCCAATCTCCAAGATTTCCAAAAGAGGGTCCAGAAATACATAGATTTGGAAGAAACCCAGATAGTGGCTTACGGAGGATACTACCCGATCGGAGTGTCAGGATATGCACCCAGAGTTCAACTCCCGGGAGCCATGCATCCGGCCACTCCACAAATGAGCGGTCTACAATTCTCTACTACTCCAAGATATACTCAGAGCCTAGCCTTGGCTCCCACGTCATCACACTTTAGAACACCCATGGGTAATCCCTCATGGATGAATGGCCAAGTTTTGTCTCAATTCGCGCCTGCCACCAGCCTAACAGGACCTCCTCAGAGCTCTCACAGCAAGAGGTCCTCAAAGGGTAGCAACCGGACTGAGGATAAGCAACAACTGAGGGGATACACCTCTCAGTATACTCAATACACAGAGCTTACAGACACGCAGGAGCGGGTATACTTCGCCACAAGGAAAAATACTCATTATCGGAAGCCTCCTCCCCTGTATAAGGATAGTTCCCAAAGGGATCCCAGCAAGAGGCGTGAGTATCACAACGATATTGACCACAGTACCAATGAATGCAAGAACTTGAAAGACGAAATTGAGAACCTAATCCGAGTAGGCCATTTATATGAGTGGATTAAGAATCGACTACCCCATCTCAACCCAGATCCAGTAGGAGGCCCGTTACTTCAAGGAGCTCTAGGGGGTATACCCAGAGAACTAGCACCCTGTGTACCGCCGGAGGAGCACTCCCTCAAAAAGTCCCTAGATTTCCACCAAGACCAAATGGGAGAGTGGCCATGATCTCTGGTGGGCCCCATATCGGAGGAACCACTAGAAACGAGCTAAAGCGTTATGTTGGGGCCATGAAACACGATGAAGTGTGGGAAGTCACCCAACTCAAAGCGCAAAGGCCCCGGCTCATGGACCTACCCAATACCTTCACAGAAGAAGACACCAAACTGGTGTGTTTCCCTCACCATGACCCTCTGGTTATAGAGATTCCCATTGCCAATAAAATTATGGCGAGAATATTAGTAGATAATGGGAGCTCCAGAAATTGTTGTTCAAAGAAGCCTTCACGGAAATAGGCCTGACGGACAGGGATCTATCGCCCAGCTGCTCCCAGCTCACATGGTTCAATGGGACAACACTTATCCCAATGGGAAAAGTAAGACTCCATGTCACCCTGTGCCTGGATACCCCACATAGCACTTTCAAATATTGCACCTTCGTGGTGGTGGATTGCCCAACAGTGTACAACGCCATCCTTGGCCGGTCGGCCTTGGTCAATTTCAGAGCAATCACTTTCATTCGGCACTTATGCCTCAAATTCCCTACTGAGGTAGTCGGAGTGGGGACAGTACGGGGAAACTAGGGAGAGGCAAGGCAATGATACAATGTCGCAATGAACTTGTCAATACTGGTAGTGCGTGGGGTCGGAAACAACTGTAGAACCTATGGAGGACACTGAGGAAGTACAACTGTGCGACCTCGTTTTCACCAAGATCCTCCGTCTAGGAAAAAACCTGGAGTCGGAGGAAAGAAGCAAGATTATCGAAGCATTAAAGGCAGCCATAGATGTTTTTCTGTGGTGCCAAGGGGATATGACCGGCATAAGCCCCCACGTGATTACCCATGTCTTAAATGTTAATCCAGACATGGCGCCGATACAGCAGAAGAGGCGTCCACTTGATCTGGTAAAAGCTGACACCTTAGAAAAAAGAGGTAGATAAGCTACTGACCAATGACCTGATCTAGGATGTGTACTACCCAGAATGGCTAGCTAATTCGGTACTGGTACCCAAACCAAATGGGACATGGCAGGTGTGTATATACTTCACTGATCTTAACAAGGTCTGTCCGAAAGATTGCTTCCCTTTACCTCGGATTGGCCAGATGGTGGACGCCACCTCAAGATTCAAGCTATGACCTTCATGGGTGCCTACTCCGGATACAACCAAATGAAGATGCATGTTGCAGATGAAGAGTACATTAGCTTCAGGACTAACAAGGGGGTATACAGTTACTTGGTTATGCCCTTCAGATTAAAAAACGCTGGTGCAACTTATCAGAGAATGGTGAACCATATTTTTAAAGGCCTCTTGGGAACAAATATGGACATTTACATGGACGACATGCTAGTCAAATCCAAGACATGCATGGATTATGAAGACGACCTTACGGAATGCTTTGAAGTGGTCTGAAGGTATGGAGTGAAGCTTAATCCGAAGAAGTGCACTTTTGGCATCAAGTCAAGAAAATTTATGGGATTTATCGTCAGCCAAAGAGGAATAGAGGCAAACCCCAAAAAAATTCAAGCTTTACTAAAGATGCCTTGCCCCAAGAAGAACAAGGATGTAACGCCCTAAATAATTAGGCACGCTACCCAAGTTATTTACAAAACCCTAATCCCCTAAACGAGATCGCTAATAAAAAAGGTGCAGAATTTAAACTTTTGTATTAAACGTAATGAAAATAAACCTTGTAATAATTTAAACTTTACAACTGTTGGGATCCCAAAAATATTTCCAAACTTTATTACAAGTCTTTTTCTTTCAGCCGGCCTCAACGGTAAAATAGAGTTTCAAAATATATCACTGGTAGACCTTAAACCCGCTTGGTCTGATGTGGCTCGGATCGAGCTTTCCCACGATATAAAGAACTCCCAAATCAGAGTTTAGAATAAAAAGATATGCATTTTCAAAGTTGGAATCCCAAACTGCCCAGAAAATTAAAGGCGGGTCGCGTCATGCCCAAGCCATGCCGCGACACCTGGGAAAAAGTTCCAGGTTCCACCAACAGGGGCGGGCTGCGGCATGCTCAACCAATGTCGCGGTACCTGGGTTTCAAACCCAGAAACCAGTAGCATTCCAACACGAATTTCAGCCCTTAAACACCAACAAATCAAGCCAATAAACACCCAAACTCTCAAATAAATAAATCAAGTTGCAAAAAACTATTAAAAGTTCAAATACACATAATCCATGCAACAATTTCCAGCAATAAACCCCCAATTCAGATTACAATTATCAACACAAAACATACTCAAACACTCAATCCTTCAAGCTCAAGAACTTGAGCTTAAATTTAACCACTTCAATCAATTTCCGGCAGCTATAAAACGAATATAACATGGATTCAAGCTCGAAAACATCCCTCAATACTCCATCTAAAGCTTAACCAAACCCAAAATATCATACAATCAAAGATTCATGGTTAAATCAACTAAAGATCATTAACATGCAACATAACTTCATCATCTTTAACAAACTCATGCTTTTCAACTCTAAATTGAGCAACAATAATCATAATAAGAAGCTGTAAAAACTACCTCAATCTCCAATTCCAAGTTATGCACAATCAACCCCCAAGAATCAAGCTTCCACCAAGCAATTACTTTCCAAAATCAAAGAGAAAATAAGGCAGGGTTCGGGAGAGAGAGGGGGTCGGCTAAGAGGTGATCAACACCAGAATTTTCCTTTTCCTTTTCTCAAAATATCAATTTCGTCAAACATAATAAATAAAGGTCAAAAGACCAAAATGCCCCTAGGGCTAATTCCCACATAATCTCACATACAAGGGCATAATTGTCATATCACACATATCTAATTCGAAAAAAAAAATGCAGATTTCTCATTATCAAATTAAATGCCAAATAATTCAATCCAGTTTGCATTTCGGGCCCGAACCCGATTCGGCCTGAAATACCCGGTTGTGACTGTACCGCGCCAACCTGTCAGAACACACTTGAAAAGACAACACAGACATACTATATAATAATAAAGTTCCATTAAGCACGAATTAAATTAATTTCTTCAATTTACCCTTCTCAGGTCATATTTACCAAAATGCCCATAGCTCACCAATGGGGTCTTAACATATAATAAATCATATTAATTCACATAAATTGAACTATATAATAATATAATTCCTCAATTATTCATAATTATCTAATTAGGATTTTGCTCATCCATTTCTTAATTCTTGGATATTACAATTACCCCCTCCTTATAAAAATTTCATCCCAAAATTTACCTGAACAACTCCGGATATTTCTGCTGCATATCCGTCTCGAGTTCCCAGGTTGCCTCTTCCACTTTACTGTTGCTCCACAGTACTTTTACCAGTGCTATTGTCTGGCTTCTTAAGACTTTCTCTCTTCTATCGAGTATCTGTTGGAAATATTTTACCAGGATCTAGATTTACTACCAAGTATGTTTGATTAACATCCTAATATGAATTCTAAAACAATGAAATTTAACACATATAAAGTTTAGAAAACCTTACATTGGGTGCAGCGGAATATTATGACTCCTTCCATTCAGATCTCTAGACCTTGATTCCTTTCTGTAGCAGAGCATTATCAAGATCTGAATCTGGATCTTTTTCTCTCCTTCTTTGATGCAAATTTTTCATAGTCTTACATACTATGATTGAGGTACCACTTGATGTGTGTGGGCACTACTCATCACTCAAAGGGATTTCGAAATTTAGAGAGAAGAAAAGAGAGAGAGAGGCGTGTAGCTTTTATGAGAGAAACCAATGTTCAAAGTTGTGTGTTTCCTGAAGCCAACACTTTCTATTTATAGAATACCCTCTAGGTTTAGGTTAGAATTGTATCGCATTAAAATAATGGAAACTACAAATTATATTTCTTGTGCATGTGGCCGGCCATACAAAAGGTTTTGGGCCTCACTTTGCAACTTTCCCATTTTGTTATTTCCATTCCCATTTTCTCAAAAATACCAATTTTCCAATTTAACCTTTTTAAATACCAATTCTAATTATTTAATAACTTAAAATTAATTATTAAATAATATTCCCATTTAATATATTTATTAATTTAGACATATAAAGTCTCTTAATCAATAAATAAACCTAGAATCTCTTTTCTTTACAATTTCGCCCTTGCTTAGTAAAAATTCATAAAGTAGACAGTCTAACTTTTAGAATTATAATTGATTAATTAAAATCAATTAACTGAGTCTTACAAGCATTATGGTCTCAATTAGTATGGGGACCATGGGTCTATATAACCGAGCTTCCAATAAGTTGAACTGAATTTACAAAGTAAATCCCTAACTTATAAATTCCTTGTTGAATCCACACTTAGAACTTGGAATTGCACTCTCAGTCATATAGAACGCTCTATATGTTCCATGATATAGACACGTCATTAGTTATCCATTGTTATAATCCTAATGTGATCAATGACCCTCTAATAGATGATCTACATTGAAAAGGCACTAAGTTACCGTTACACCTTCAATGTATTTTATCCTTAAAACACTTAGCTCCGTATAAATGATATTTCAGCAAAGTGAAATGAGATCTCCACCATTTATCTCTGTTTAGCCAAGCTCGAAGGATATCATCATTTCACTTCTAAGTTCCTATATAAGTTATGGATTCCATATTTATGGTAGCGCTCCCACTCAATTATACTATCATGTTCCCAAAATGTACATATCACCCTGACCCAAAAGTAGGCTTAACTAACAAATCAAAGAACATGTTGTTGGGTTTTATGCCCTAAATAAAACTCTTTACAATCTGATTAGTTATCAATATAAGAAATTTGAAGTGATCGATGTTTGCATGAATTTTACATGCTAATGGTTTAATATGTTTATTACTATTACACACACAAAATCAGTTAAATCCAGATCATATGTTTATTCATAATTACAGTATCGTCAACACAGTGGAATGTGATTGTGATCATATGAATCAAAAGTTTTGGTCCCTGTTTCATCAGTGTTATTGGGTTTACACTAATGTGATAATCAGCGATGCTGTATACTTGGAGTAAGTGTTATGTTCTTTCCAGGACATTAGTAAAGTATACTAGTTTCGAATGTATGGAGTATACATTGGACTGGACCGATATTGCAACTAAGTTAAGATATTACAAACTTACCGTTATATATATATATTTCCAAGTCAATATCAGTAGTTGATCTTAAGATTAAAAGAATCTAAATCCTGATATGCTTGGGCTCAGCTCAGGAGTGCTATTCACGATCTTTGATTTATTAGTTAAGCCTACTTTTGGGTCAGGGTGATACGTAGATTTTGGGAACATGATAGTATGATTGAGTGGGAGTGCTGAACATAAATATGGAATCTATAGCTTCTACTGGTGTATAGAAGTCAAGTGATGATTCCCTTCGAGCTTAGCAAATATAAGTAAATGGATGAGCTCTTGTTTAACTGACTAATTATTAGATCACTAAACACCATTTAAAGGTAGCTAAGTGTTTTAAGGGGCAAAATACATTGAGGGGTGAGAACGGTAAAGAAATCCCATCTCGATGTAGATCATCTATATAGAGGATCTTTAAATCACAATAAGATTATAACAATGGTTAAATGAGATAGCATATTGATATCGTGGAACATATAATTTGCTCTATATAAGTCTGAGAGTGCAATTCTAAGTTCTAAGAGTGGAATCAACGAAGAATTAATAAGTAGGAATTTACTTGGTAAATTTGGTTCACTTATTGGAAGCTCAGCATATAGATCCATGGTCCCCATTCTAGTTGAGAACATTCTGCTTGTAAGACTCATTAATTGATTCGTGATTGATCAATTATAATTCTAAAGTTAGACTATGTCTAATTTTATGAATTTTCACTAAGCATGGTGAAATTGTAAAGAAAAGAGTTTCTAGGTTTATTTATTTATTAATGGACTTTATATGTCTAATTAATAATTAAATTAAATGACAATATTATTTAATAATCTATTTTAGTGATTAAATAATTAGTTTTGGCATTTAAAAGGTTAGAATTAGAAAATTGGCGTTTTTGAGAAAATAGAGATAAAATTTGATAAAACTGCAAAATTAAGTGGGGAACACTATAACACCATGGCCGACCACTTAATGAGGTTTTTCAAATTAATATTTTCACTATTTTAATGCCAAATAATTCATAACCTAAACCTAGTAGTTGCCTATAAATAGAAAGTGATGGCTCAGTCACAAGATATGTTTTCACATGCTTTCATTAGTAACCTGATAGAAATTTCTCTCTTTAGAATAACTGAGCCTTCCCCACTTTCTATACCTGGCCGAAATCCCTTTCTCTTTTCTCCTTCATCAATTTCGAACCCTAGTGAGAGAGTAAGTGCCCACACACAGCAAGCAGTAACTCAATCATAGATTCGAAGACTGTGAAGGATCAAACTTGAAGAAGAAGGACATTCGGGCTCAGATCTTGATTATACTCTGCTACAGAAAGGATACAAGGGTTAGAGATCTGAGTGGAAGGAGACATTAATTCCGCTGCATCAATGTAAGGTTTTCTTAACTTTATATGTGTTTAATTTATCGTTTTAGAAAGTTCATATTTAGGGTGTTTAAACAACATACTTGTGAGTAGATTTAAGATCCTTGTAAAATAAATTTCCAACAACAGGCCTCAGAGCCATGGTAATTGATTTACTTGCAAGAAACTTGGACTTTAACACGATTGTTTGTTTGTTTTTGGATGGTATCATGTTGTATTGAGTGTTATTTGATGATTGGTTGGTGTTTGTGAATTTTCGTGAAAAATAATTGAGATTTTGTTTCTGGAATTATTTTTATTGGATAGTATGGAAAAAATTAAGCAAGTTACTTTTTTACAGAACTCAATTTCGATTTAATTGAATTAGTTATGATTTTTTAAAGATTCGGAAAAATCGGAGTTGTCTGAAATTTTCCTGCGATCGCGAAAACTGTCCGTACAGCTCACAATCTTTTCGTTTTTCTTCGTTTTTTCATGCTTTTTCATGGAATTAACTTCCGATTTTTTGTGTAGTTCTGTATTTATACTATTACTATTCCTAATTCAATTCTAATTATCATTTTGAATTAATTTAATATTTTTTAAATTTAATTCAAGATATTAGTATAATTTGAATTTGAAATTAGTAAATATCTATCTTTTTGCTTAATTATTTATCTTATTTTTAAATTTGATTATATCTTATCTTATTTTTAAATTTAAGGTCAGATTTTAAATATTTTAAATTAATTTTTTTTTTTTTTATATTTTGACCTTATTTAAATTTAAAATAAGATAATTATAATCATGTAATTTTAAATAGATGTAAGATATTTTGCTAACTTTTAAATTTTGTTATTTTATTTATTTAAATTAAATTTAAAATCTGAAAAAGATATATAATTTTTCTTTTCTAATTTTTATTTAATTTTTATTTATAAAATAACATTTAATTTTTAAAAGTAGTTAACAAATTTTGAAATGATATTTAGGTTAGTTGAAACCTAATTTTTCAAAATTGTAGGTTTAATTTTAAATATTTATTTTTTAATAAATTCGAAATTTAAAATAATAATTTTTTATTTATTTTTGAAAATAAATAATTTTTTTTTCAAAAATTAAATTATTTATTTTATTTTTTTCAAAAATTAAATATTTTTTTTATTTAATAATTTAATTTTCGAAAATTTATTTATTTAAAATTAAATAAATCCTACTTCCAACTATCCAGCTAACCTTGTTGCAGGAGTATGTGGTTTTAGCTTGTGTGTAAGTTTTCAAAACCTATTATTACTTGAATGCAAATAGCCACGGTTACCTTTTGCCAGATCTAATGATCTGATGGCTCACTTGGTCAAGTTAGTAATTTGTAACAGGTAAATTTTACAATCTTCTTTCATCTGTGTATGACCTAGCAACATGATAGGATCCATCCAAGTGTGTACCTGTGTGAGCCTATGTGTTTATTTTATTAATATAGATGCATATAGGTTGTTGGTAAATAAAATGTCACACTATGATAGATTTTATTAAGGTCCATTTAGATCTTGGACCTATTCAATTAATAAAAGTTATTCATTTTAAGGTTAAATTCCTCTCTTTTCGGCCTTGTGTGAGAGTTGGGAGCCATAGAAGAGGGTATGACATACTGAACCCAGCACCCCCTCACATGAACTACCCCAATTGTGAAGGCCCATTTGCGTGATTTGAATAACTGTACTATAGGTTAATTATATTAGTTTGACCTAATAAAATTGAATTAGCAACATAATTAACTTTTAAAATATATGAAAAATTATTTTCATTTTAATATTTTAAAGATAATTTTAAGAAAAACACTTTTAGTTTTAGATATTATTTCTACACAAACTATTTGTATTTTTCTTGTATTTAATTAAATATAGAATTTTAACTAACTAGATTCTTTCTGTAGCTTATTTAATTAAATATTCCTATTTAAGTTATAAATTAGTTGTATCAACTAATTTTTCTTATCTAACTTAAATTTGAATATTTTATTTAAATTTTAAATCAAGTTGAGGAATCCTAGGCATTAGTTATTAAAGATTCTTAAGATATTTTTTTTTTTTGAGTTAATATCTTTTCGAATATTAGCTTAAAATAGAATATTTTAGATATTTTTTAGGTTAATATCTTTTCGAATATTAACTTAAAAATATATCTTCAAATTAAGTGGTTATAACTTAATTTTTGATATTCAATTAAATCTAAATTTGAAATTATTTAAGTTTTAGATTTTTTCTATATAACTTAAATTATATATTTTTCAAATTTTTGAAAAGATACTTAGTCAAATAAGATATTTTCTAAATAGTAATTTCTAGACTACTTATTATTTCTAATATTTAAATAGGAAAATATTATACTTTGTGAAATTAATTATTTTAATAATTAATTTTGGTACAATTTTATTAAGTATATTTTTCCTTGTATTAAATAGAAATTAATAATTAAGCATTCTCTACACTTAATTATTTATTTCTTGAATTTAATACATTTAATTAACTTGAAAAATTTAAATATCTAAGTTGATTTTGATCATGATACTTAATATTTATTTATTTTTCATGACACTTAATTAAATAGAAAATTATTTTTAGGTTGAAATTTAATTTTTCAACTTAAATTTAAATAATTTTCAAAATATATATTTTTCTTTATTTTATTAATCAATTTCGAAAATTGCATTTTAATTTATGCAATATTTTTTCGAATTTATCTTGAAAAATAGATTGAGTTGTAAATTAATTATTTATTTTAATTAATTCTTGGACCAACTCAAATCAATGATTTTTTCATGTATTGATTAATTTAAAATAAATGAATTTAAAATATATATTATTAATAGAAATTGAATTAACTAGTCAAAAGAAAATCTAGATAGGTGATATTTTTGCTTGAAGTATTTCTTTTCTATTTTTATTATTTTTTCGAAAATTGTATAGTCTTTATATACTTAATTTTCGAACTCAATAAATATATTCTCAAAGGAAATTTTTAAGTTGCTAATTAATTTAATTTAATTCAACTTAAATTAATATCCTTAATATTTATATTTAAGATTATTACTAAGATGGAAATAATTAATTTTATTTCAATCACCATCTAAGTATAATTTTATAAATATTATATTAAATTCTTATTTTTGAATTTTAATTCTAAATTTCGAATTTAATGAGAATTTACTTATTAGAATAATAAAGAAAATACATTTTAAAGAATGAGCTTTATTATTATTAAGGTATTCGATCTCCATTGTGGGTTTTACATCGTGTTTGTTTTAGTGAGTAATCCTCCCTAATGGAGGAACGTTTATTAGCAATTTCGCACCGTTTAATCTCGAATGATAAGTGGTTTGTAAGTGTTTTATATGGTATAGATCACCTTAATGGTGGGGACCATATTTGACTTGCAAATTGCGAAACAATGGTAGTAGCTCATAAGATAGAATAGCCTTGACTCTCGCCTAAACGGGACAACGCTGGATTCCAATCTTGATCGAATAAAAGGTTGCTAGAATGTTTAACATTTTAGATGAGCTGACAACTCTATTCAATAGATGGTAGCTTTGACTCTCGCCTAAACGGGACACTGATATCAGTTTATTGAAAAACCTTGGAAATTATTTAGGATTGAATTTTTTTTAAGTATTTTCTCATATCATTCCTACTTGCTATGTGCTTATAATTTCTGAATTGATTTTGTGTTAAACCATTATTAATTTCTATTTGTTGATTTATATTATTTTGTAGTATCCTATATTATAAAAATGAATCCCATGTTATCACTGTTAACTGAAAACAAGCTGAATGGATCTAACTTTAATAAATGGAATGAGAACATTAATATTTCTCTCATAGGAGAAAGTGCCTTGTTTGTTTTAACTGAGCCGTCACCTGAAGTGCCTGTGGACAATGCTTCCAAAGCTGTGAAAGAAAAGTATGGGGTAAATACCATTTTGGACCCTGTGTTTTGCAAAAGTTACAGATTGGACCCTGTGTTTTGTTAAATGACAAAATGGACCCTATATTTTCTAAAATAGTAAAAATAGGACCCTGAGCTCAATTTTTGACAACCTTTTTTTTAATACAACCAACTTGAAGACAATGCTTAATAAGAACAGATACAAAAAATGTAAACAATTTTGTCATAGCACTTTTAGATCGGATTAAAATTAAACTTTATTTTGACAAAAAATCAATTCAGGGTCCTATTTGTACTATTTTAGAAAATACAGGGTCCATTTTGTCATTTAACAAAATACAGGGTCCAATTGATAACTTTTGTAAAACAGAGGGTCCAAAATGGTATTTACCCAAAAGTATGAGCGTTGGCAGAAAGCAAATGACAAAGCTCTATACTTTATGCTTTCTAGCATGGTTGACACCCTCAAAACTCGGTTTTCTAAAACCGAGAAGGCTGCTGAAGTTATGACGAAGTTAAATGAGCTATTAGGTAAGGCATCACTTCAGTCACGCTTTGACGCGACTAAGAAGTACATTAATGCACGGATGGAACCTCATCAAAACGTGCGAGACCATGTTCTCCTAATGTCAAGTTATTTCCAAGAAGCCCAGGATCATGGTGCTAAAATGGACAGTGCTACTCAAGTAAGTCTTATCTTGAATAGCCTGACTCCAGCATTTCTACCATACACATCAAATTATGTCATGAATAAGAAGGAAATTGACTTTCATGAATTAGTCAATGACCTTCAAACTTATGAAAATTTGATTGGAGGACCCAAGAAGAAAGGGAGTAAACCTCATAATCCTGGAAATGGTAATGGGACGATGAAACCTGAAGCAAATGTTGCCTCTGCTTCGAAGCCCAAATGAAGAAGAAGTGGAACAACACCAAGAAGCGAACAAAAGCCATGAAGAATAAAAAGGCTATTCCTTCTGGTGATGCTACACTTAAAGGAAAGTGTTTCTACTGCAATGAAAAAGGTCATTGGAAACCCCAGTGTCCTAAACTTCTTGCAAAGAAACAAGGTATTTCTATTTATAAACTTTAACAGTTTTAGTGAATTGTTATCCAATTGGATTTATGATTCTGGACTAACTTTGTTTATTTGTTTTCTTCTTCTTATAGCCCAAGCTACTTGAACTCAGATGAGTTGGATCAGAAAGCTGGACCAAAGGGTGAAATCGTGCAGATGAAGATGAAGCTCTTCAATTTATTTTTGAATTAATTGTTTTAGTTTAAAGACAATTTGGATTTCAAATTTTAGTTAGGGATATTTATCCCTGTTTTTCTCATATTGTTGCAATAATTTTTTTTTATTATTATTAATAAAGTTGCTTTATTTTCGAAATTCAAAATTGCAATTTATGAGATTGGGCTTCATTTAATTTATCTTCATCAATTATTACCACATTATATTTATATGTTTGTATGTGTAAGTGTTTTTATTATTGATGCAAATTCTATAATATTTAAAACTCTTCATAGAGTTATATTAAATAAACACTAGAAACTATCTCTATGTTTATTAATAATTGTTAATTCTAATACAATTATTAAGAATTTGTTTAATAAAAGGATCTTTTGATCTGATAGGGGTGGAGAAAAGTTAAGAAAACTATGCAGTTCAACGATCTTTTATATCTAATGAACTCTGGATAGTATTCAACTCCACATAAACTCTATCACACTAAGAGAATAATGATCTTTACAACCTTTAGGGGTGGATCATAATCTCTATATACTTAGGGGTGGAGGTTATCCACAAGTACCCTATATGTATATTCTTAGGGGTGGAGTCTATTCTGCAATTCCCTATGTAACACATATCTTCTTTAAACTTGGAAGTAATATAATGACTCAGCTATTGTCAATATAAATTCTTGATCTTGATTGTATGTTCCATTTCGATTTTACTGTTGTAAGTAAAAGTTTGATACCTTTGAAAGTTCTTTGTTAAAGTTCCACACTACCTTAATTGAGTGGGAGAATTTTAAAGTTCTATACCCATCTTCATTAGGTTGATACTTGTGATAGGTACTTAAGAACACTACTGAAAAGAAAATCTAACCATTCACATGGATAGGAATTTCTTATCAGAATTATGAGAAGAAGATAAAGAACTCTAGATCAGTCCATTCGAATGACTTGAATCTAGAATTCTTAATCCTCATAAAATTTTATGGTATCTTAATTTTGATTACTTTATCTCTGGCATGTATTTTTCACTTCAAATACTAGTCTGCTATGTTGATGACTTAGTCTTAACTTAAAGTTTTAGACTAATACAAAAGTCACAACTAGGTAACTCTCTAAACAATCAGAGGTTAAAAGTATTATTTAACCAGACATCTGCTATTGAGTGGGAGCTATCTGAGATGTAATCAAATAGGGAACATTAGAAGATATTCAAGAAAGATTTATGAAAGTGATGTATATGATAGATATTAAGGAACTGTGTATCAGTTGTCCTTGTATCTCACCATCTAATTTCGAGACCTATGAGATGGTGTTTACTTTGGGGGTGGAGGAATTATTGTATAATAATTCAAGCTCTACCAGAGAAGAATTATAACTTTGTCTATTCGAAAATACCAGAAAGTTATATCACTGAAGAAAAGTCTACACTGTATTATCTCAATTCCATATTTTAAAATATGAGAGATATGTCTTCTGTTAATTCAGATGTACTTTTAAAACAGTAAAGATTTTAGTATCCCTTGATAAGTAAAGCATATAGTAAAGGATGTTTCATAAGAGTTTTTATGAACTAGTTTCCAAAAGTTTGGGTGGATTCAAATATACTACACTTTATCTGAAGATCAAGACATCAGATTGACCTATTTGCAAAGTTTGTTTTATATTAGTGCAAGTGGGAGTTTGTTGGGTTTTATGCCCTAAATAAAACTCTTTATAATCTGATTAGTTATCAAGATAAGAAACTTGAAGTGATTGACGTTTGCATGAATTTTACATGCTAATGGTTTAATATGGTTTAATATGTTTATTACTATTACACACACAAAATCAGTTAAATCCAGATCATATGTTTATTCACAATTACAGTATCGTCAACACAGTGGAATGTGATTGTGATCATATGAATCAAAAGTTTTGGTCCCTGTTTCATCAATGTTATTGGGTTTACACTAATGTGATAATCAGCGATGATGTATACTTACACTTGGAGTAAGTGTTATGTTCTTTCCAGGACATTAGTAAAGTATACTAGTTTCGAATGTATGGAGTATACATTGGACTGGACCGATATTGCAACTAAGTTAAGATATTACAAACTTACCGTTATCTATATCTTTCCAAGTCAATATCAGTAGTTGATCTTAAGATTAAAAGATTCTAAATTCTGATATGCTTGGGCTCAACTCAGGAGTGCTATTCATGTTCTTTGATTTATTAGTTAAGCCTACTTTTGGGTCAAGGTGATACGTATATTTCGGGAACATGATAGTACGATTGAATGGGAGTGCTGAACATAAATATGGAATCTATAGCTTCTACTGATGTATAGAAGTCAAGTGATGATTCCCTTTGAGCTTAGCAAATAGAAGTAAATGGATGAGCTCTTGTTTAACTGACTAATTGTTAGATCACTAAACACCATTTATAGGTAGCTAAGTGTTTTAAGGGGCAAAATACATTGAGGGGTGAGAACGGTAAAGAAATCCCATCTCGATGTAGACCATCTATATAGAGGATCTTTAAATCACAATAAGATTATAACAGTGGTTAAATGAGATAGGATATTGATATCGTGGAACATATAATATGCTCTATATAAGTCTGAGAGTGCAATTCTAAGTTCTAAGAGTGGATTCAACGAAGAATTAATAAGTAGGAATTTACTTGGTAAATTTGGTTCACTTATTGGAAGCTCAGCATATAGATCTATGGTCCCCATTCTAGTTGAGAACATTCTGCTTGTAAGACTCATTAATTGATTCGTGATTGATCAATTATAATTCTAAAGTTAGACTATGTCTAATTTTATGAATTTTCACTAAGCATGGGTGAAATTGTAAAAAAAAGAGTTTCTAGGTTTATTTATTTATTAATGGACTTTATATGTCTAATTAATAATTAAATTAAATGACAATATTATTTAATAATCTATTTTAGTTATTAAATAATTAGTTTTGGCATTTAAAAGGTTAGAATTGGAAAATTGGCATTTTTGAGAAAATAGAGATAAAATTTGATAAAACTACAAAATCAAGTGGGGCCCACTATAACACCATGGCCGGCCACTTAATGAGGTTTTTCAAATTAATATTTTCATTATTTTAATGCCAAATAATTCATAACCTAAACCTAGTAGTTGCCTATAAATAGAAAGTGATGGCTCAGTCACAAGATATGTTTTCACATGCTTTCATTAGTAATCTGACAGAAAATTTCTCTCTTCAGAAAAACTGAGCCTTCCCCACTTTCTATACCTGGCCGAAATCCCTTTCTCTTTTCTCCTTCATCAATTTCGAACCCTAGTGAGAGAGTAAGTGCCCACACACAGCAAGCAGTAACTCAATCATAGATTCGAAGACTGTGAAGGATCAAACTTGAAGAAGAAGGACATTCGGGCTCAGATCTTGATTATACTCTGCTACAAAAAGGATACAAGGGTTAGAGATCTGAGTGGAAGGAGACATTAATTCCGCTGCATCAATGTAAGGTTTTCTTAACTTTATATGTGTTTAATTTATCGTTTTAGAAAGTTCATATTTAGGGTGTTTAAACAACATACTTGTGAGTAGATCTAAGATCCTGGTAAAATAAATTTCCAACACATGTATAGTACTCTTGAGATCGAACCTAACCATATCAGGATTAAGGTCATTTGATCTAGGATCAACATGTGATATTGAATTGAATAGATATTACGGTAAGTTTTAATATATCTAATCAAAGTTCAATATCGGTCCCTTCTTATGTATACTCCATACATCCGATACTGGTAAACTTTCCCAATGTCCTGGAAAGGACATAACACTTTTCCAAGGTGTAAGAATACCTATCGCTAATTATACCATGTCAGTCTAAATCCAGTGTTTTGACAAATCAGGGAATAAACTTTGGACCATATAATTAAGATTATATTCCACTGTGCTGACAACACTATAATCTTTAGCAAATTCATATGTTCTGGACTTAAAAAGAATTCATACATTATATACATATAATCATGAAATAAATCATGTGAACCATGCAACATAAAATGTTATTTCTGATCTTTATTGATAAGTAAATCTGATTATATTGAAATGAGTTTTATTTAGGGCACAAAACCCAACAAACTCCCACTTGCACTAATATAAAACAAAATGTGCATTTCAAATAATCATTAACACATTGATATACAAATCAAGTGTAGTAGTAGTAAACTCCTCGTAATAGGATCTGACAGGTTGAATTAACAACAACCTTTTCTCCACCATTACTTTCCCTTAATCACAAAATCCTTGATATTGTGAAATTGCTCTCTAGATGTCTACTCTTTTAGGATACTGGATTCTATACCTTTGGCAACTACTTTTGGTTATTCTAGAAATAACACTAGTAGTTAAGACAGGTTGGAACGATGCCACAATTGTATAGAACTTTACTTAGACTGAATAAGTATTTTTCCTGCAACTTTAGCATTCAGTCTCTCTCTGGTAGACTAAGAGATTTCAGATAGGTTTTTGCACTTCTCCAAAATCACTACTCCACCCCCAGAGTAATCACCATCTTATCAGCAGACTTTCTAACACAAAACCAAGTCTCGAAATCTGATGTGGTGTAGTCTAAGAGTTTTAAACACACCCTTATTGACTAACATATAATTCCTCTTCATAATCTTAAGATTTACTTGATTGTCTTCCAATGTTCCTCTCCTGGATTAATCTGATACCTACTCATTACTCCCACTCAATAGCAGGTGTCTGGTCTAAGGCATACTAAAGCATATCTGAGACCTCTCAATGTTGATTTAAGAAATTCTTTCATGGCTTTATCTTCTCTGGAATAGTTGAGACTTTTCCTTAGATAAATAAAATCTATGCTTAGAAGTTGTGAAGCTTCTATAGATTGCCATTGGAAAAAAAATGCTTCAGCATCTTACTAAAGTAAGTTGCTTGCATTAGAGTAAGTAATTACCAGGTATACCACAAGCCATAGGTTTAGATATACTCAAACCTATGATACTAGGAACAGGAAGTTTTGTTAAGTCCATTGAATAGACTTATTAACTAAAATTTCCTTTTACGTCATTGTAATAGAAAACTTAATGTTACTTCATGTGAATGGATTAAACCATAGTTCTCTTGGCTTTCTTCTTAGTTTCTTATCTTGACAATCCATTACTTGTTTAAACTCACAATGGATTTTAATCACTAGTTTCTTCCAAGTCATAAGAAGGTGAGTTCCTAGAAACTCTCCCACTACGACAAGGTACCATGAACTATGTCTAAGAAAACTAAATGGTATAGACCTCTTCAGTTGTGTTAAGAAAACAGAGGCAGTGGGATCATCTTGTAAAATAAGATAATAGAACACTTTTGGAATCAAGAAAAAATATCTCCTTTATTTGCTACTTTATTTTCAAACTTAGTCATTTTCTTCGAAAAGTAGTATTTGTTTAAACAAACACTTTCTTATCTAATGATTATGGGATGGTCAACCCCTAATCACTTAGAATAGCTAACAAACATGCAAACCAGGGTTAGCAGTTCTAGCTTTTCTTAAGATTTCGATTAGGTCATCCATGAATCTAGTAATGATTTACATTAAGTATACAACCATTGCATCATTCTAAAATTATATTACCATAAAAGGATTTAGGCAACGACTAGTAACTAATGCAAATTGAATTTCTGGGGAGGTAAGTTTGGATATAATTCAAAAATCAAATTAATGATCTTTGAACTGCATATCTACTAACTTTTTCTCCACCCCTATCAGTTCGCAAGATCTTTAACCATTTACCTTTGCTAGAAATTCATGAAATTTTTCAAACATTTCAAATTTCTTTTTGCATAAGGTAAAATCTAGAGTGATCGTTTTAAGAATACAACGAAAACTCATATCCACCCCTGGATGTACATCCATCTACGAATTAGATGATTATACTTTCAGTGGATATAGGCATATTAACTCTTTGCAGAGAATGATCTTGTCAAAACCACTATGAACAAGATACAAATGCCATAGATTTATAAAATATGTGGTTGTATCTTTTGATGACTTAAGTTTAGTTACATCGAAGAGTTCTTAGAATAGTGCAAGTGGTTATGAAACACTTGTGAAAGTGTAACTGTATAATTAGTAATTCTTTCTTGGACCACCACTACTAATCTAACTCTATGATTTGCCTATACAAGTAGGAGATTTCTAAGATTAAGGATTTATATCATTTTAGGATAGAATTTCGGGAATATAGTCATATGCGTCATTTAATTTGTTTAGAGAAAATATGAAATGACTTTATATGATTTATAGACCATTCATCCAATGATATGTCATTGAGCTAATTCGAAATGAATAAGCTAAGAGGAATTAGGATAATTTCGTTTTTAAATAAGAATCAAACGATGCTCCGAGAGTCAAAGTATTTCATATTGTAAAATACTAGTCTAAGGTGTCATCAATTGATGAACAGCTAGATGTTGAATATACAATATTTATCTTTCGAGATCTAACACTATTATGTTAGTCTAATGGTTAAAATCCATTAGGGATTTATCTCATTAGAAAAACAAACCAAGTTAGACCAACAAACCAAGTTAAACTACAATTTAATAATAGAAAATAACATGGTTCAATATAAATTCATACACAATTCAGAAATTATTAAGCATATAGCAAGTAGGAATGACAAGTGAACATACTAAGACATACAATCCTAAATAATTTCCCAGGTCTTCAACAAACTGATATCAGTGTCCCGTTTAGGCGAGAGTCAAAGCTACCATCCATTGAATAGAGTTGTCCACTCATCTAAAGTAATAAATATTCTAGCAACCTTTTATTCGATCAAGATTGGAATTTGCGTTGTCCCGTTTAGGCGAGAGTCAAGACTATTCTATCTTATGAGCTTCCACCATTGTTTCATATTCTTGCAAGTCTTATACAGTCGCCACCATTAGGGTGATCAATACTATATAAAAAACTTACAAGATTACTTATCTTTCGAGATTAAACGGTGCTAACTTGCTAATGAACGTTCCTCCATTAGGGAGGATTACTCACTAAAACAATAGCTATGTAAAACCAACAATGGAGATCGAATATCCTAATAATAAAGCTCATTATTTAATGAAGGTTGTATTTTATCCTAATATTTATTTTAATCAATTATTTCAAATATATATTTATTTAATTAAAATTTCTAATTTAGAATAAAAAAAATTCTAAATATAAATTTTAATGTAATATTTATAAATTATGCTTAGATGGATATGAAAATAACGTGAATTATTTCCATCTTAGTAATAATTTCCATAAATATTTAGAAAATTATTCAATTTAAGTTGTTTCAAATTAATTTAAATTAATTTACAACTCAAATTTAATTTTCTATAAATATATATTGCATTTCGAAAAATGAAGTGTATAAAAATACTACTTTCGAAAATGCTTTAAAATAAAATAAAATAAATCCTGGAAAAATACTCTAATTTTATGTTGACCAAAAATTAATAAAAATTAATTTTCAACAAAAAATATAATTTTCCTATTTAATTAAATATCTAAGAAAAATTTCAAATATTTAAGTATCATGACTAAAAATCAACCTAATATTAATTTTCTATTTAATTAAATACACTAGAAAAATACTTCAAGCAAAACAGATAATAACTATCTAGACTTTCATGGACTAATTAATTCAATTTCTAATTATAATATATTTTAGTTCATTTATTTTAATTAATCATTAAATGAAAAAATCATTGATTTAAGTTGGTCCAAAATTAAATAAAAATTTTCAACTTTAATCTATTTTTCAAATAAAATTCGAAATTTCTGCATTAAAGAAATGCAATTTTGAAATTTTTAGAAAATGATTAATAAAATAAAATATATATTGAAAATTATTCAGCTTTAAGTTATTCTAAAATAAGATTCCAAACTTAAGATAATTTTCAATTTTAATTAAATAACATGAAAATAACAATATTTAAGTATCATGATGAAAATCAACTTAGATATTTAATTTTCAATTTAATTAAATGTATTAAATTAATTAATAAAATAAACTCATATTATTTTTCTCTGGGTTTTTCTCTCGCAGCTGTGAAGCTGGCGCTATGGCAAGAACGAGATCAAGAGCTCAGGGGAAGATGAAATCGAGGCCGAGTAATAAAGGAAAGAGGAAGGGTGTGCAATTGGAGACTGAAGATACTTGTGCTGGTACGGGATTGGAAAAAGGAGAAGTCAACGAACTGGTATTGTCGGAGGAGGAGGAGATTGATACTGATACGCCTTTGATCGATGGAGTTCAGGAGCCCTTGTCACCTGGAGCTTCACTGAAGATTATTCAGAGGTAGGAGGATATCAGAAAGGACTTTGGGTATTTTCTCAAGAGGAACGAGCAATGTAACAGTGCCATACGCCAAGGTAAAACCCCTATACCCCCTGTTCTGCATTCTGGATCTGTTGTGCGTAATTTAGAAAACTCGTTTACAGGTTAAGAACAGAAACCTAAGGTGAAAATAACCTTAGAGGATATTGAGGATGAGGTGTTGTTTTGGAGGCCATCCATTGTCTGCTATGTTTTAGGAGTAAAGCCCCCATTGCAGATAATGGAAGGCTTTGCGAAACGGATGTGGGGTGATAAACTGGATAGGGTGAAACTATTATCATATGGCATTTATATCATCAGATTTAATAATGAGGAATTCAGGGATCAAGTGCTTAATGGATGGTTCATTTTCTTCAATAGGAGATCGGTTATTATGAAACCGTGGAATCCTAATGATACTTTCAGCAAAGAAGATGTGACCAGAGTTCCAATATGGATTCAATTAAAAGGGTTAGAGCTAAAATACTGGGGAGAGAAATCTTTGTTTAAGATTGTTGGACAAATGGGGAAACCGATTATGGTTGATGCAATCACTAAAGAGAGGGAGCGTTTGAGTTATCCTAGAATTCTAATTGAAGTGAGTATGGATAAAAAACTCCCCGAGATGCTGGAATTCGAAGATGAACAAGGTTGGAATTCATCTATAGGTGTGAAGTATGAATGGAAACCTTCCATTTGTACTCATTGTTCGGGGCTGGGGCATATAGCAGATGACTGCAGGAAAGGAAAAGTTGGGAAAGCAGAGTGGATTGTTAAAGCTGATCATAGAAAGGAAATTCAGGTAGATGAGGAGGGTTTTACCAAGGTAGTGTTGGGTTTTATGCCCTAAATAAAACTCATTTCAATATAATCAGATTTACTCATTAATATAGATCAGAAATAACATTTAATGTTGCATGGTTCACATGATTTATTTCATGATTATATGTATATAATGTATAGATTCATCTGAAACCCTTTTCACATACTTGATCCTGTTTATTGTGCCGTCAACACATTGGAAAGTAAACATGACTATGTGAATAAAGTTTCCTAGAGTTATCAGACATAGGGTTTTACTGATATGATAATCTACAACAGAGTTTACTTGCATTTGGAGAAGTGCTATGTTCTTTCCAGAGCATTGGTTAAAGTAAAGCTCAGGTTGGATGCATGGAGTATGCATCGGAAGGGACCAATATTGAACTTTGACTTAGATTTATTAAACTTACCGTAATATCTATTCAAGTCAATATCGCCTAGTTGATCCTAGATCAAATGATCTTAATCCAGTTATGATTAGGCTCGATCTAGAGAGGCTATTCGTGTTCTTTGATTTGTTAGTTAAGCCTATGTAAAGCCCGCTTAGTTAATTTGGAAATTATCAGTTAATTGTGATTAATTATGAAATTATTTATAGCTATTTAAATAATTTATTATACTGTTATTTATGTTATTCAGTATCTTGCATATTTTGCATTTTCGGTGTCCGGTATTTTGGAACTCGGCGTTTGGCTCAGTAGAAATCACAACTTAGTATGTTAGTAGTTTGGGGACGGGTTTTAGACATTGGGAATGTCGGGAATGGCTGGGAATTTAGAATTTCCCAAATATACCCCTTTAGTATGATTTATGTGATTTTATGGTGGAGGGGCAAAATGGTCTTTTTGCCCCATTAGTGTTTTGTCTTTTAGTGACTTTTTATTTGAAAATTTAATGTTTAATTTTTAGTATTATTTGGCTGAAATAAGGGTTATGTAATGGGGGTTTAATTCATTTTATCAAAAATTTTAAAGTTTAGAAAAAAAATTAGAAAATTGGAAACTTTTTCTCTCTTTTCTCTCTCTCTTTTTTCGGCTGAAAGCTTGGGGTTCAAGGGTTGAATTTTCTTCAATTTGCAAGCTAGTTTCATCCAATCTAAGTGTTCTTCAAATCTTTGGTAAGTTTCTAACCTTTTCTTGTTGTAATTTCTTGAAAAAAATGATGAAAATGGTGATGCATGCTTGATGTTTTGATGTTGCTGCTGCTGGTTATTGTTGTTGTTGTTTCTGTGTTTATAGTGTTGAATTCAGTAGGTTTGATGAGATTGAATTGCATGCTAAAGTTCTTGTTCTAGTTGGTTAGATGTTTATGTGTAAAAGTTATGATTTTTTTGAATGAAATGGTTCAAATGGTTGCTGTGAAGTTGCTGGATATTCTTAGTTGTTTTCAGAGGCTTAATTATGCATGATTTAGTAGGTTCTAGCTTGTTTGAATGCATGATTGTGGGAATTGCTCAAGTTTGAGTTTAGAACTCAAAGCTTGAGCTTTAATGGTGATTTTTGTTTCTGAGTGTTCTGGGTGATTTTGTTGCCTTTGAATGGTTATTTGGGACATATAGAACAGGTCTGGAAGGTTTGGATTGATTTGGGTTAGAATTGATCAAGTTAGGAATTTTTGAAAAATTCCTGCGAGGAACCGGAATTCCGGTTGTGCAACCGGAATTCCGGATGGGTGTCCAGTAATTCCCAGAACCGGAATTCCGGTTGGGCAACCGGTCTACCGGTTGGGCAACCGGTCTACCGGTTGGGAAATTTTTCCGAACCCGTGTTTTCCTCGTTTTTATGTTTTTAGGGGTATTGCCATGCTTTTTATCGATAGGGAAACTTTTAGTTCCAAGTTTTAGTCCCCGGGAAGTGATTTAGCGTGTCACTTATAGCGTTGTGATTTTTATGGTTTAGGAGCCGATCCGTCCGCTCGGCTTCGGTTCCGGTCGGGTTGACCGCCCACGAAATCTAATCCGTAAGATTAGTATAACAAGATGCATATGTAGATTACATGTTTAGCGTGCATGTAGGAAGCCCGCTAGATTACATTAGTTATGTATATAGGCTTCGAACCATCCAACCCCGTCACGTCGGTACAGCCGGAGTATGACCAGCAGCCGGAGTATGACCGGTTCGACCGATCAGGCTGACATTTGGTTGGTGGTTCAGTGCTATTGACCTATCCCGTCGGTACAGGCTGGAGTATGACCAGCAGCCGAAGTATGACCGGTTCGACCGATCAGGAGGATACTTGTCAATAGTACCGTCCCTATGAACGTTCAAAACTCAGTACCATGTTGGACATGGCAGTAGTGGCTCAGTACCATGTTGGACATGGCAGTAGCGGGACTCAGTATCGTGTTGGACACGGCAGTTAGAGTTATGTATGAGTATTATTATGCTTTTCTTACTGAGTCTGTCGACTCACAGTTTACGTTTATGTGTAGGTAAAGGCAAGGCTATAGCTGATGGACCGTGAGCGAGCTTATGAGATTGTACATGTCGGGGCGGTTGGGCCTGGAGCGTACGATCCTCGGGATAGCAAGGCTGAATTTTTTTGTAACTGGTCGTTAGACGACTTTTATTTTATGTAACAGTTAAACAGTTAAAACTTTTTGTAAATGATTTTATAATCGGGATCCCGAGTCTTTTGTAATATGGTTTATAAGTTTAATTAAAAAGCAAAATTTTAATTAATCACGTTTTTCCATAAACCTCGTTGATTAGCAACGAGCTGCACAGTACGTTTGAAAATCACGTAATACGCCTAAGGTAGTTAGGGTGTTACAGCCTACTTTTAGGTCAGGGTGATACGAACATTTTGGGAACACGGTAGTGCAATTGAGTGGGAGCGCTAGCATAAACATGGAATCTATAGCTTCTATCTGGCGAATAGTAAGCAAAGGATGATCTCCTTCGAGCTTGACCAAACGAACATAAATGGTGGAGTACTCATTTCACATAAGCTGAAATATCATTTATACGGGGTCAAGTGTTTTAAAGATAAAATACATTGTAGGGTGTAACGGTAATCTAATCCCTTTACAGTGTAGATCATTCATATAGAGGATCATTGATCACATTAGGATTATAACAATGGATAACTAATGATGCATCTATATGGTGGAACATATAGAGCATTCTATATACTGAGAGTGCAATTCTAAGTTCTATGCGTGGATTCAACGAAGAATTAATAAGTTAGTGAATTTTAGTGCTAAATTCTTAATCTACTTATTGGAAGCTCGGTTATATAGACCCATGGTCCCCGCACTAGTTGAAATAATATTGCTTGTAAGACTCATATAATTGGTTTTGATTAATCAATTATAATCCTCAAATTAGACTATGTCTATTTGTGAAATTTTCACTAAGAAAGGGCGAAATTGTGAAGAAAGAGTTTTAGGGGCATATTTGTTAATTATGATACTTTTATGGTTCAATTAATTAAATATGATCAATGACAATATTATTTAATAATTATCTATAGTTATTAAATAGTTAGAATTGGCATTTAAATGGTTGAATTAGAAAATTGGCATTTTTGAGAAAATCAGATGTAGAAAAGGTAAAACTACAAAATTAGAAAAAGTGAGGCCCAAATCAACTAAGCATGGCCGGCCACTTTTGTAGGCAATTTAAACTGATATTTTAATTATTTTAATGCCAAATAATTCAACCCTAACCCTAGTGGAATGCTATAAATAGATAGTGAAGGCTTCAGGAAAATTACACTTAAATTTTCTATTTTTCCTTCAGAGAAAAACCTGAGCCTTCTCTCTCCCTATCTTTGGCCGAACCCACTCTCTCTTTCTTCTTCCTTAAATTTCGAAATTCTTAGTGTATGAGTAGTGCCCACACACAGCAAGTGATACCTGAACCATAGTGAGGAAGATCGTGAAGAAAGACTTTCAGCAAGAAGGAGTTTCAGCATCAAAGATTCAGAGAAAGAGATCCAAGTTCAGATATTGATAATGCTCTTCTACAGAAAGGAATCAAGGGCTAGATATCTGAATGGAAGGAGTCATTATATTCCGCTGCACCCAATGTAAGGTTTCCTAAACTTTATATGTGTTTATTTTATCGTTTTAGAAAGTTCATATTTAGGGTGTTAATAAACATACTTGTTAGTAGATCTAAGATCCTGGTAAAATAATTTCCAACAACTGGCTTCAGAGCCATGGTAATTGATTTACTTGCAAGAAATTTGGACTTTAAAACGATTGTTTGATGTTTTGGATAGTATCATGTTGTATTGAGTGTTATTTGATGATTGATTGATGTTTATGAATTTTCGTGAATAATAATTGAATATCTGTTTCTGAAATTATTTTTATTGGATAGTATGGAAAAAATTAAGCAATTTACTTTTTTATAGAACTCAATTTCGATTTAATTTGAATTAGTTATGATTTTTTAAAGTTTCGAAAAAATCGGGTTGTGTCGCTGCACCACGTGCGCGCGCGGAGAGGCTGCAAGCAGCCCCCTGCGCCTACGTTTCACGCCCACGCAGCCCCAAGTGCGCCCATGGACAGTATGCCAAGCATACTGTCCGTACAACTCACAATTTTTTCGTTTTTCTTCGTTTTTTCATGCTTTTTCATGGAATGAACTTCCGATTTTTTGTGTAGTTCTGTATTTATACTATTACTATTCCTAATTCAATTATAATTATCATAATGAATTAATTTAATATTTTTTAAATTTAATTCAAGATATTAGTGTAATTTGAATTTAAAAATAGTTAGTATCTATTTTTTTTGCTTAATAATCTGTCTTATTTTTAAATTTGATTATATCTTATCTTATTTTTAAATTTAAGGTCAGATTTTAATATTTTAAATCAATTTTTTTTTAAATAATTTGACCTTATTTAAATTTAAAATAAGATAACTATAATCATGTAATTTTAAATAGATGTAAGACATTTTGGTAACTTTTAAATTTTGTTATTTTATTTATTTAAATTACATTTAAAATCTGAAAAAGATAATCATTTATCTTTTTTAATTTTTTATTTAATTTTTATTTATAAAATAACATTTAATTTTTAAAACTAGTTAGCAAATTTTGAAATGATATTTAGGTTGGTTGAAACATAATTTTTCAAAATTGTAGGTTTAATTTTAAATTTAAATTTTTTAAAATTTTCGAAATTTTCTGTTTATTTTTATTTTTTCGAAAATAAATATTTTATTTATTTAATTAATTATTTCGAAATTGTTTAATTTAAAATCAAAAAAAAAAATCCTACATCCAACTATCCAGATAACCTTATTGCAGGAGTTTGTGTTTTAGCTTGTGTGTAAGTTTTCAAAACCTATTATTACTTGATTGCAAATAGTCATGGTTACTTTTTGCCAGATCTAATGATATGATGGCTCCCTTAGTCAAGTAAATAATTTGTAACAAGTAAATTTACAATCTTCTTTCATCTGTGTATGACCTAGCAACATGATAGGACCCATCCAAAGTGTGCCTGTGTGAGCCTATGTGTTTAATTTTATTATAGATGCATATAGGTTGTTGTTGCTAAATAAAATATCATAGTTCTTGATAGATTTTATTTAGGCCCATTTAGTTTTTGGGCCTATTCAATTAATAACAGTTGTTCATTTTAAGGTTAAATTCCTCTCTTTTGGGCCTTGTGTGAGAGTTGGGAGCCATAGAAGTGGGTACGACATACTGAACTCAGCACCCCCTCACATGAACCACCCCAATTGTGAAGGCCCATTTGCCTGATTTGAACAACTGTACTAGGTTAATTACACTAGTTTAACCTAATAAAATTGATTAGCAACATAATTAATTTCATTTATTTTGAAATTAATTTATGAAAACCATAGTTTAAAGAATTTTATATTCTAAGCTAAACTATATGTATTTTCTTGTATTTAATTAAATATAGAATTATAATCATCTAGATTCTTTCTGAAGCTTAATTTAAATTTTTCATTAAATGTTCCTATTTAAGTTGATATTTAGTTATCTACAACTAACCAACTTAAATCTGAATATCTTTTGGATTTAAAATTTCAAAATTAAGTTGAGGAATTTTAGGCATTGGTTATTAAGATTCTTTAGATATTTTTTAAGTTAAAATCTTTTCGAATATTAACTTAAAATGAAATATTTTAGATATTTTTTAAGTTAATATCTTTTCGAATATTAACTTAAAATGGAATATTTTTAAATTAAGTGGTTACAACTTAATTTTTGATATTTAATTAAATTTAAATTTGAAAAATATTTAGGTTATAGATTTTTTCTAATACAACCTAAATTAGATATTTTTTTTCAAATTTTGTGGAAAAGATACTTAGTCAAATAATATATTTTCTAGATAGTTATTTCTAGCCTACTTATTATTTCTAATATTAAATAGGAAAATATTATACATTGTGAAATTAATTATTTATATAATTAATTTTGGTACAATTTATTTTAAGAATATTTTTCCTAGTATTAAACTAGAGATCAATAATTAAGCCTTCTCTACACTTAATTATTTGTTTCTTGAATTTAATACATTTAATTAATTTGAAAATTAAATATCTAAGTTGATTTTCATCATGATACTTAAATATTTCTTTTTCATGACACTTAATTAAATAGAAAATTATTTTTAGTTGAAATTTAATTTTTCAATTAAATTTAAATAATTTTCAAAATATGTTTGTTATTTATTTTATTAATCAAATTTCGAAATTGCATTTCTTAAATGCTGGAATTTCGAATTTTATTTGAAAAATAGATTAAAGTTGTAAATTATTTTAATTTTGGACCAACTTAAATCAATGATTTTTTCATTAATTGATTAATTTAAAAATAAATGAATTAACATATATTATTAGAAATTGAATTAATTAGTCAAAGGAAAATCTAGATAGGTGATATTTTTGCTTGAAGTATTTTTCTAGTGTATTTAATTAAATAGAAAATTAATATTTAAGTTGATTATCATCATCATACTTAAATATTTGAAATTTTTCTTATATATATTTAATTAAATAGGAAAATTATATTTTTTGTTGTAAATTAATTTTATTAATTAATTTTGGGCCAACATTAAATTAGAATAATTTTTCCAGGATTTATTTTTTATTTTAACATGCATTTTTTCGAAAATTGTATTCTTAAATACTTTAATTTTTCGAAATGCAATATATATTTATAGAAAATTAAATTTGAGTTGTAAATTAATTTAAATTAATTTTGTAACAACTTAAATTGAATATTTTTCTAAATATTTATTGGAAATTATTACTAAGATGGAAATAATTCATGTTATTTTCATATCCATCTAAGTAAAATTTATAAATATTAAATTAAAATTTATATTTAGAATTTTTCATTCTAAATTGGAAATTTTAATTAAATAAATATATATTTAAAATAAATAGAATAAATAAAGAGAATCAAAGAAAATACAACTCTTTTTAAATAATGAGCTTTATTATTATTAAGATATACGATCTCCATTGTTGGTCTTACAATAGTCAAATGTTTTCAATATAACCTCGAGACGCTAGACTTCGTCCCCCTATGGATGGTTATTCGTCGAACGCATTTAACACCGTAAGATCTCATTTGATAAGTGTTTTGTAAGTTTTCGTCTATATTAGACTCTCCCCTACGGTGACTACTTAGAGATAAACTTATAAAACATGAAACAATGGTGGAAGCTCATAAAATGAGAATAACCTTGACTCTCACCTACCGGGACAACGTTGGATTCTTATTTTGATTGAATAAAAGGTTGCTAAAATGGTTTCTATTTTAGATGAGCTGACAACTCTATTCAATGAATGATACTTTGACTCTCGCCTACCGGGACATTGTATCAGTTTGTTGGAAACCTTGTAAATTATTTAGGATTGTATGTTTTAGTATTTTCACTTGTCATTCTACTTGCTATATGTTTAATAATTTCTGAATTGTGTATGAATTTATATTGAACCATGTTATTTTCTGTTATTAAATTGTAGTTTAATTTCGAATCTTCATTGTTGGTCTAACATGTTTGTTTTTCTAATGAGATAAATCCCTAGTGGATTTTCACCATTAGACATACATAATAGTGTTAGATCTTGAATGATAAATATTGTATATGCAACATCTAGCTGTTCATCAATTGATGACACCTTAGACTAGTATTTTTACAATATGAAACAAGAAGATTATATATAAATAAGATTACTTTGACTCTCGCTAATCGAAGCATCGTTGGATTCTTATTTATAAACAAAATTATCCTAATTCCTCTTCGCTTATTCATTTCGAATCAACTTAATAACATATCATTGGATGAATGGTCTATAAATCAATTCATGTCATTCTATATTTTCTCTTAAGAAATTAAATGACGCATATGATTATAATCCCGAAATTCTATTCCCAATTGATATAAATCCTCAATCTTAGAAATCTCCTACTTTATGGGAAAATCTGACTTAGAGTTTAAATTAGTAGTGGTGGTCCAAGAAAGAATTACTCATTATATTTGGTTGAATTTAAGTCTTTGACTTTAATTTTAGAATCCAAACAGAAATTTTCTTATATTTCTATTTCCAGGAAGCAATACAGTTACACTTTCAAGTGTTTAATATCCATCTTCTATTAATGGATTCAAACTGTATGGAATATGAGTTTGGTATTCTGTGACCAAGATCCACTTGCACTATTCTAAGAACTCTTTGATGTAACTAAACCTAAGTCATCAAAACGACACAACCACATTTTTATTAATCTATGGCATTTGTATCTTTTTCATAGTGGATTTGACAAGATCAATCTATACAAAGAGTTAATATGCCTATATCCACTGAAAGTAGTTCATCTCATTCGCAGATGGATGTACATTTAGGGGTGGATATGAGTTTTTCGTTGTATTCTTAAAACGATAACTCTAGATTATACCTTTTTGCAAGAAATTTGAAATGTTTGAAAAATTTCATTAATTTCTAGCAATGGTTGAAACCATTACGGTAAGTGGTTAAAGATCTTGCGAACTGATAGGTGTGGAGAAATAGTTAGTAGATATGCAGTTCAAAGATCATTAAATTGATTTTTGAATTATATCCAGACTTACCTCCCCAGAAATTTTGAGTTGCATGTTGATGATTAGTTACTAGTTGTTGCCTAATTCCTTCTATGGTAATACAATTTCAAAATGATGTAATGGTTGTATACTTAATGTAAATCATTACTAGATTCATGGATGACCTAATCAAAATCTTAAGAAAAGTTAGAACTGTTAACCATGGTTTGTTAGCTATTCTAAGTGATTAGGGGTGGAGCATCCCATAGTCAATAGATAAGAAAGTGTTTGTTCAAACAAATACTACTTTTCTAAGATAATGACTAAGTCTGAAAATAATGTAGCAAATAAAGGAGATATTTATTTCTTGATTCCAAAAGTGTTCTATGATCTTATTTGACATATGATGATCCCACTGCTTCTGTTGTCTTGTCACAACCGAAGAGATCAATACCATTTAGTTTTCTTAGACATAATTCACGGTACCTTGCCGTAGTGGGAGAGTTTCTAGGAACTTCACTTCTTATGACTTGGGAGACACTAGTGATTAAAATCCATTGTGAGTTTAAACAAGTAATGGATTGTCAAGATAAGAAACTAAGAAGAAAGCCAATTGAACTATGGTTTAATCCATTCACATGGAATAACCTAAAGTTTTCTATTACAAGGACATAAAAGGAAATTTTAGTTAATAAGTCTATTCAATGGACTTAACAAACTTCCTCTTCCTAGTATTATAGGTTTGAGTTTATCTAAACCTATGGCTTGTGGTATAACTGGTAATTACTTACTCTAATGCAAGCAACTTACTTTAGTGAGATGCTGAAGCATTTTCTTTCTAATGGCAATCTATAGAAGCTCCACAACTTCTTAAACATAGATTTTATTTATCTAAAGAAAAGTTTCAACTATTCTAGAAAAGATAAAGCCATGAAAGAATTTATTAAATCAACAGTGAGAGGTCTTAGATATGCTTTTGTATGCCTTAGACTAGACACCTGCTGTTGAGTGGGAGTAATGAGTAGGTATCAGATTAATCCAGGAAAAGAACATTGGAAGACAATCAAGTAAATCTTAAGATTAAGAAGAGGAACTATATGTTAGTCTATAAGGGTGTGTTTAAAACTCTTAGACTACACCATATCAGATTTCGAAATTTGCCTTTGTGCTAGAAAATCTTTCTAATAAGATTGTGATTACTCTGGGGGTGGAATAGTGATTTTGGAGAAGTGTAAAAACCTATCTGAAGTCTCTAGGTCTACCAGGAAGGGACTGAATGTTAAAGTTGCAGGAAAGGTACTTATTCAGTCTAAGGAAAGTCCTATACATCTTTGGCACCATTCCAAATTGCCTTAACTACTAGTGTTAATTTCCTGATTAACCAAAAGTAGTTGCCAAAGGTATAGAATCCAGTATCCCAAGAGAGTAGACATATAGAGAGGAATTTCACATTATCAATAATTTTGTGATTAAGGAAGAGTAATGGTGGAGAAAAGGTTGTGGTTAATTCAACCTTTCAGATCCTCTTACGAGGAGTTTACTACTACTACACTTGATTTGTATATCGAGGTGTTGAGATTATTTGAAACGCACTTTTTTGTTTTATATTAGTGCAAGTGGGAGTTTGTTGGGTTTTATGCCCTAAATAAAACTCATTTCAATATAATCAGATTTACTCATTAATATAGATCCGAAATAACATTTAATGTTGCATGGTTCACATGATTTATTTCATGATTATATGTATATAATGTATAAATTCATCTGAATCCCTTTTCACATACTTCATCCTGTTTATTGTGCTGTCAACACATTGGAAAGTAAACATGACTATGTGAATAAAGTTTCCTAGATTTATCAGACATAGGGTTTTACTGATATGATAATCTACAACAGAGTTTACTTGCATTTGGAGAAGTGCTATGTTCTTTCCAGAGCATTGGTTAAAGTAAAGCTCAGGTTGGATGCATGGAGTATGCATCGGAAGGGAACGATATTGAACTTTGACTTAGATTTAATTAAACTTACCGTAAAATCTATTCAAGTCAATATCGCCTAGTTGATCCTAGATCAAATGTTCTTAATCCTGTTATGATTAGGCTCAATCTTGAAAGGCTATTCGTGTTCTTTGATTTGTTAGTTAAGCCTACTTTTAGGTCAGGGTGATACGTACATTTTTGGAACACGGTACTGCAATTGAGTGGGAGCGCTAGCATAAACATGGAATCTATAGCTTCTATCTGGCGAATAGTAAGCAAAGGATGATCTCCTTCGAGCTTGACCAAACAAACATAAATGGTGGAGTACTCATTTCACATAAGCTGAGATATCATTTATACGGGGTCAAGTGTTTTAAGGAGAAAATACATTGTAGGGTGTAACGGTAATCTAATCCCTTTACAGTGTAGATCATTCATATAGAGGATCATTGATCACATTAGGATTATAACAATGGATTACTAATGATGCATCTATATGGTGGAACATATAGAGCATTCTATATACTGAGAGTGCAATTCTAAGTTCTATGCGTGGATTCAACGAAGAATTAATAAGTTAGTGAATTTTAGTGCTAAATTCTTGATCTACTTATTGGAAGCTCGGTTATATAGACCCATGGTCCCCGCACTAGTTGAGATAATATTGGTTGTAAGACTCATATAATTGGTTTTGATTAATCAATTATAATCCTCAAATTAGACTATGTCTATTTGTGAAATTTTCACTAAGAAAAGGCCTTGGGATAATGTTTGTCTCTAAAAAAAGGAGGGGGGCTTGGGTATTAAAAGACTTGAAGAGTAGAATAGGGCTACTATGTGTAAGTACATATGGGCTATTGCAAATCAACAAGAAAGTTTGTGGTTGAGATGGGTGCATAGTGTATATATCAAAAGAGAGCCTTGGTGGAGTTACAATGCTTCTATCCATTCGAGCTGGTATTGGAGGAAGCTTGTAACTCTTAAGGAACACCTAAAAACCATCCAGAACCCGAGTGAGTTTCAAGAGAAAAAATATGTGATTTATGCAGGTTATGATTTGCTCAAGCCACATCATGATAAAGTACCTTGGAGTAGAGAGGTTTGGGCAAGATTAAACATTCCTAAACATAGTGTGATACTTTGGTTGGCTGTACTGAATAGATTAAAGACAAAGGAAAAGCTGGCCAAGTTTGGCATGCAAATTGATAGCAGGTGCCGATTATGCAATGATCATTCAGAGGATCCACACCATTTATTTTTCACTTGCTCCTTTGCTGGAAAATGTTTACAGGCAGCCAAAAATTGGCTGGTGTGGGGCACGGCTGCCATTGAGCTTCCCATGATCTTGAGATGGATAAGGAAAGCTAAGATAAGTAAGTTTAGGAAGAATGTTTTGGCAGCTGTAATTGCAGGTCTAGTGTACAGCATTTGGGAGGCTAGAAACAAACTTGAATGGCAAAATGAGCAGCTGGATTGTGTGAAGATCATGGAGGTTGTTCGGTGGAGAATCAAGACTCGGGTGACTATGTTTTTGCCTAAGAAGTTGAGTTGTAAAGATAGGGATTGGTTTTATGGATTGTGATAATGTAAATACAATATTTGTATAGATTAAAAATCATTGAGGCTCTTTTTTGGAGTGCTCTTAGGATGTAAAGTGTTTTGTGCAATATAATTTCCTGATTCATCAAAAAAAATGTATTAAATTCAAGAAATAAATAATTAAGTATAGAGGAAACTTAATAATTAATTCTAGTTTAATACTAAAAAAATATACTAAACTTAGATTGTACCAAAATTAATTAATAAAAAATTAATTTCACAATCAGTGATATTTTCCTATCTAATATTAGAAATAATAACTAGTACTAGAAATAACTATCTAGAATACATATCATTAACTAAGTATTTTTCTAAAAAATTAACTTTAAAATATTAAAATGAAAAGTAAAGTTCATATATTTTAAAAGTTAATCATGTTGCTAATTCAATTTTAATTAGGTTAGACTAATATAATTAACCTAATATAATTATTTAAATAAGGAAAATGGGCCTTCACCATTGGGGTAGTTCATGTGAGGGGGAGCTGGGTTCAGTATGTCGTACCCACTTATATTGGCCCCCAACTCTCACACAAGGCCCAAAAGAGAGGAATTTAACCTTTAAATAAATAATTGTTATTCATTGAATAAGCCCAAATCTAATTGGGCCTAAATAAAATTACTTATGTCAAATTTTATTTTAGCAACCTGGTCCATTTACTTCGTAAAAACTTAAATGGGCTTCCTATATGCATCTAAGCCCAATAGCAAACATATAGGCTCACATAGGTCGATGGGCCCTATCATGTTACTAGGTTTACACAGATGAAAGAAGTACAAAATTTACTTGTTACAAATTATTTATAAGATCTATTGACAATTAGACTATGATTAAAATCAGATTATTGGATCTGTCAACAAGTTAATCATTGCAATTTAGATCAGATAAATAATAGGTTTGTTATTTTTTTTTGAATAAACAATATAAATAAATAAACAAACATTGTCCATGTAACAGATGTGAAATAAGATATTAATATAATTAAATTATTATTCTTAAACTAACCAACTAAATTTTTGAAAATTTAGGGTTGTCAAAACAAACCCTAAAATCTGAAAAAAGAAACTTATTTTAAAATATCTAGGTTTATTTGAATCAAATCAAATTAAATATCAAATAAGATCATTGATTTGAAAGAAAGAATCTTCAATATCACTTTCAAATCTTATAATTTAATAAAATAAACAAATTTTAAAATAGATTTGGTTAGATAATTATTATTTTAGGAATAAAATAATAAGTAAATAATAATTACCATAATTATATGTCAAAATATCTCAAATTAAGCAATATTCAAATTTCCACAAAATATCTAAGTTATTTAAATATTCAAGATATGATTTATAAATTTCCAATAAGGAAAAAAAAATGATATATATAGAAAAATGATATATATAGAAAAATATATTTTTTAAACTTATAATTTATAAATAATTAAATATTTAACAAAATAATAAATTTTGAATTTGAAAATATTATTGTAAGTATATCTATAAAAATATCTATGTTAATTTCAAATTTATTAATCATTTAATTTGTCATATAAGATAATTTTAATATAATATTTTAAATAAAAAGATAGTTATCTTTAAATTTAAAATATGTTAAATATCAAAATATCTAATTTTATAATTAAATAATAAATAAATATTAAAGAAGTTAACAAATTTTAAAATCTGACCATAATAAGAAATATTTAAAATTAAAAATATTCGAAAATAGAAATATTTAAAATTGAAAAAATTCCAAATTGAAAATATTTTAAAATTGGAAATATTTCAATTTAGAAATATTTAAAATTAGAAAAATGAATTTTGGGAAACAATCCCATGAAAAATTGAATTTTTGGGAAAAAATCCCAAAAAATCGCAATTTTGGGGTTGGCAGCCCAGGAGGCTGCATGTGCAGCCTCCAGAGGCTGCAAAATGCCCTTTACGCGCGCGGACGGGAAGGAATGCAACCCCATCTGCCGAGAAACCTCGGCGGGCTGCAGGGTTCCCTGGGCGAGAGTGCAGGGTGCACACGGGCTGGATGCACAGCTCACGCGCGCGGATGAGGAGCTTGTCCGAAGCACCTGAAGCGTGCGATTGAGCACCCATGCATACCCGAAATCTGATTTTTCCAAAAAAACATCAGTTTCTCAATTTTTACCGGAATCAAGTTCCGCAAAAACGAAAATTGCTTAATTTTTCACAAGGAATCCAAATAAAATATTTTTAAAAATAAAAAAAATATTTTTCATGGAAAAAGGTACTGTACAACATATACATTCATCAAGTAACACATAAACCAACATGAAACTATCCAAATCAACACAAAAACATATAAAATATTGTTTTAATTCATATTACATGAAAGTAAATCATTACCATGGCTCTGGTGCCAGTTGTTGGAAATATTTTACCAGGATCTAGATTTACTACCAAGTATGTTTGATTAACATCCTAATATGAATTCTAAAACAATGAAATTAAACACATATAAAGTTTAGAAAACCTTACATTGGGTGCAGCGGAATATTATGACTCCTTCCATTCAGATCTCTAGCCCTTGATTCCATTCTGTAGCAGAGCATTATCAAGATCTGAATCTGGATCTTTTTCTCTCCTTCTTTGATGCAGATTTTCCATAGTCTTACATACTATGATTGAGGTACCACTATATGTGTGTGGGAACTACTCATCACTCAAAGGGATTTCGAAATTTAGAGAGAAGAAAAGAGAGAGAGAGGCGTGTAGCTTTTCTGAGACAAACAATTGTTCAAATGTGTGTTTTCTGAAGCCAACACTTTCTATTTATAGAATACCCTCTAGGTTTAGGTTAGAATTGTATGACATTAAAATAATGGAAAGTATAAATGGTATTTCTTGTGCATGTGGCCGGCTATACAAAAGGAATTGGGCCTCACTTTGCAACTTTCCCATTTTGTTATTTTCCATTCCAATTTTCTCAAAAATGCCAATTTTCTAATTTAACCTTTTTCAATTCCAATTCTAATTATTTAATAACTTAAAATTAATTATTAAATAATATTGGAATTAATATATTTATTAATTTAGACATATAAAGTCTCTTAATCAATACATAAACCTAGAATCTCTTTTCTTTACAATTTCGCCCTTGCTTAGTGAAATTTCATAAAGTAGACATGGTCTAACTTTTAGAATTATAATTGATTAATTAAAATCAATTAACTGAGTCTTACAAGCAGTATGGTCTCAACTAGTATGGGGACCATGCTGGATATATTTTACAAGGATCTAGATTTACTAACAAGTATGTTTCATTAACATCCTAATATGAATTCTAAAACAATGAAATAAACACATATAAAGATTATGAAACCTGACATTGGGTGCAGCGGAATATAATGACTCCTTCTGTTTAGATATCTACCCCTTGATTCCTTTCTGTAGCAGAGCATTATAAATACCTGAACCTGGATCTCTTTCTCTCCTTCCTTTGATGCTGAATCTCCTTCTTGTTGGTTGATTTTCCACAGTGTTACACACTATGATTGAGATACCACTTGATGTGTCTGGGCACTCACTCATTCACTCAAGGATTTCACAATTTAGAGAAGAAAAGAAGAGAGAAGGTGGTGGCTAGAAATTTTCTTTGAAGGAATGAGATGTATCATCTTTTCCTGAAGTCATCACTACCTATTTGTAGGTAACCACCTAGGTTTAAGTTAGAATTATTTGGCATTAAAATAATGAAAAAATAAATGATAAAAGCCTACAATAGTGGCCGGCCTGGGCTTTGGATAATGGGCCTCACTTATGCAATTTTGCTGTTTTATCATTTCTACATCTCATTTTCTCAAAAATGCCAATTTTTAAATTCAACCATTTCAATACCAATTCTAATTATTTAATAACTAAAAATTAATTATTAAATAATATTGTCATTTAATATATTTATTAATTAGACATATAAAGTCTTTTAATTAATAAATAAACCTAGAATCTCTTTTCATTACAGTTTCGCCCTTGCTTAGTGAAAATTCACAAGGTAGACATAGTCTAACTTTAGAATTATAATTGATTAATCAAAATCAATTAACTGAGTCTTACAAGCAGTATGGTCTCAATTAGTATGGGGACCATGGGTCTATATATCCGAGCTTCCAATAAGCAGATCAAGAATTTATATCTTAAACTCACTGACTTATTAATACTTCGTTGAATCCACGCATAGAACTTAGAATTGCACTCTCAGTATATAGAGCGCTCTATATCTTCCACGATATAGATACGTCATTAGTTATCCATTGTTATAATCCTAATTTGATCGATGACCCTTTAATAGATGATCTACATTGAATAGGCACTAAGTTACCGTTAAACCTTCAATATATTTTATCCTTAAAACACTTAGCTCCGTATAAATGATATTTTAGTGAAGTGAAATGAGATCTCCACCATTTATCTCTGTTTAGCCAAGCTCGAAGGATATCATCGTTTCACTTCTAAATACCTATAGCAGTTATAGATTCCATATTTATGTTAGCACTCCCACTCAATTATACTATCATGTTCCCAAAATGTACGTATCACCCTGACCCAAAAGTAGGCTTAACTAACAAATCAAAGAACATGTATAATACTCTTGAGATCGAACCTAAACATATCAGGATTAACATCATTTGATCTAGGATCAACAAGTGATGTTGAATTGAATAGATATTACGGTAAATTTTGATATATCTAATCAAAGTTCAATATCGGTCCCTTCCGATGTATACTCCATACATTCGATGCTGGTAAACTTTGCCAATGTCCTGGAAAGGACATAACACTTATCCAAGGTGTAAGAATACCTATCGCTAATTATCATGTCAGTCTAAATCCAGTGAACTTACAAATCAGGGAATAAACTTTCGAACATATAATGAAGATTATATTCCACTGTGTTGACAAAACTATAATCATTAACAAATTGATATGTTCTGGACTTAAATAGAATTCATACATTATGTACATATAATCATGAAATAAATCATGTGAACCATGCAACATTAAATGTTATTTCTGATCTTTATTAATAAGTGAATCTGATTATATTGAAATGAGTTTTATTTAGGGCACAAAACTCAACAGACCATGGGTCTATATAACCGAGCTTCCAATAAGTTTAACCGAATTTACCAAGAAAATTCCCTAACTTATTAATTCCTTGTTGAATCCACACTTAGAACTTGGAATTGCACTCTCAGTCATATAGAACGCTCTATATGTTCCATGATATAGACACGTCATTAGTTATCCATTGTTATAATCCTAATGTGATCAATGACCCTTTAATAGATGATCTACATTGAAAAGGCACTAAGTTACTGTTGGGTTGTATGCCTTAAATAAAACCCATTTCAATATAATCAGATTTACTTATTAATATAGATCAGAAATAACATTTAATGTTGCATGGTTCACATGATTTATTTCATGATTATATGTACATAATGTATAAATTCATCTGAAACCCTTTTCACATACTTGATCCTGTTTATTGTGCCCTCAACACATTGGAAAGTAAACATGACTATGTGAATAAAGTTTCCTAGATTTATCAGACATAGGATTTTACTGATATGATAATCTACAACAAGAGTTTACTTGTATTTGGAGAAATACTATGTTCTTTCCAGAACATTGGTTAAAGTAAAGCTCAGGTTGGATGCATGGAGTATGCATCGGAAGGGACCGATATTTAACTTTGACTTAGATTTAATTAAACTTACCGTAAAATCTATTCAAGTCAATATCGCCTAGTTGATCCTAGATCAAATGATCTTAATCCTGTTATGATTAGGCTCAATCTTGAAAGGCTATTCGTGTTCCTTGAATTGTTTGTTAAGCCTACCTTTTGGTCAGGGTGATACGTACTTTTTGGGAACACGGTAGTGCAATTGATATCTGGCGAATAGTAAGCAAAGGATGATCTCCTTCGAGCTTGACCAAATGAACATAAATGGTGGAGTACTCATTTCACATAAGCTGAAATATCATTTATACGGGGTCAAGTGTTTTAAGGAATAAATACATTGTAGGGTGTAACGGTAATTTAATCCCTTTACAGTGTAGATCATTCATATAGAGGATCATTGATCACATTAGGATTATAACAATGGATAACTAATGATGTGTCTATATGGTGGAACATATAGAGCATTCTATATAACTGAGAGTGCAATTCTAAGTTCTATGCGTGGATTCAACGAAGAATTAATAAGTTAGTGAATTTTAGTGCTAAATTCTTGATCTACTTATTGGAAGCTCGGTTATATAGACCCATGGTCCCCCCACTAGTTGAGATAATATTGCTTGTAAGACTCATGTAATTGGTTTTGATTAATCAATTATAATTCACGAATTAGACTATGTCTATTTGTGAAATTTTCACTAAGTAAGGGCGAAATTGTAAAGAAAGAGTTTATAGGGGCATATTTGTTAATTATGATACTTTGTATGGTTCAATTAATAAATATGATAAATGACAATATTATTTAATAATTATTTATAGTTATTAAATAGTTAGAATTGGCATTTAAATGATTGAATTAGGAAATTGGCATTTTTGAGAAAATCAGATACAAAAGGTGGTAAAATTGCAAAATTGCAAAGCCCAAGGCCCAATCCATTAGTGTATGGCCGACCACCTATTGTTGTGTTTTAAATTGACTTTTTCATTATTTTAATGCCATATAATTCAAATCTAACCCTAGTGCAATGCTATAAATAGATAGTGAAGGCTTCAAAAAAATTACACTTTTCTTCTGACTTTTTCTATTCAGAAAAACTGAGCCTTCTCTCTCCCTATCTTTAGCTGACCACTCTCTCTCTTCTTCTTCAATATTTTGAAATCCTTAGTGCTTTGAGTAGTGCCCACACACATCAAGTGATACCTCAATCATAGTGAGGAAGATCGTGAAGAAAGATCATCAGCAAAGGAGTTTCAGCATCAAAGATTCAGAGAAAGAGATCCAGGTTCAGATATTGATAATGCTCTGCTACAGAAAGGAATCAAGGGCTAGATATCCGAACGGAAGGAGTCATTATATTCCGCTGCACCCAATGTAAGGTTTCTTAAACTTTATATGTGTTTAATTTATCGTTTTAGAAAGTTCTTATTTAGGATGTTAATAAACATACTTGTGAGTAGATCTAAGATCCTGGTAAAATAATTTCCAACAGTTACCGTTACACCTTCAATGTATTTTATCCTTAACACACTTAGCTCCGTATAAATGGTATTTCAGCAAAGTGAAATGAGATCTCCACCATTTATCTCTGTTTAGCCAAGCTCGAAGGATATCATCGTTTCACTTCTAAGTTCCTATAGAAGTTATAGATTCCATATTTATGGTAGCGCTCCCACTCAATTATACTATCAAGTTCCCAAAATGTACGTATCACCCTGACCCAAAAGTAGGCTTAACTAACAAATCAAAGTACATGTATAGTACTCTTTAGATCGAACCTGACCATATCAGGATTAAGGTCATTTTATCTAGGATCAATAGGTGATATTGAATTGAATAGATACTACGGTAAGTTTTAATATATCTAATCAAAGTTTAATATCGGTCCTTTCCGATGTATACTCCATGCATCCCATACTGGTAAACTTTGCCAATGTCCTGGAAAGGACATAACACTTTTCCAAGGTGTAAGAATACCTATCGCTGATTATACCATGTCAGTCTAAATCCAGTGTTCTGACAAATCAGGGAATAAACTTTTGAACATATAATTAAGATTATATTCCACTGTGCTGACAACACTATAATCTTTAACAAATTCATATGTTCTTGACTTAAAAAGAATTCATACATTATATACATATAATCGTGAAATAAATCATGTAAACCATGCAACATAAAATGTTATTTCTGATCTTTATGAATAAGTAAATCTAATTATATTGAAATGAGTTTTATTTAGGGCACGAAAGACAACAGTATCTGCACCGGTTGTTCCTCGTATGACAAGTCTGGTTGAAGTTCCAATGCTTCGTAACTCAGAATATGGGACGAGTCTGAGACATACTTCCGAAGCATTGAAACATGAAACAAATCATGTACAGCTGCCAGTGCTGGGGGCATAGCAACCCTGTACGCTACTTGCCCTATCCTTTCAGGGATTTCAAAAGGTCCAATGAACCTCTGGCTAAGCTTTCCTTTCTTCCCAAATCGTTTAATGCCTTTCATCAGAGATATTCGGAGAAATACCATGTCCCCGACCTGGAAATCAATATCCCAATGCTTTGGATCAGCATAACTCTTTGTCGACTCTGAGCCGCGAGCATTCGTGCTCTAATCTTGTCAACTTCCTCCCTTGTTTTCTTCACAACCTTAGGACCCAAGAACTTTCTTTCACCCACTTCATCCCAGTCAATGGGCGATCTACACTTTCTTCCATATAAAAGCTCCTAAGGGGCCATCCCAATTGTTGCCTGATAGTTGTTGCTATAAGAGAACTCGATTAGGGGAAGGTACTTTATGTTGGAAATATTTTACCAGGATCTAGATTTACTAACAAGTATGTTTCATTAACATCCTAATATGAATTCTAAAACAATGAAATAAACACATATAAAGTTTAGTAAACCTTACATTGGGTGCAACATAATATAATGACTCCTTCGGTTCAGATCTCTAGCCCTTGATTCCTTTCTGTAGCAGAACATAATCAAGATCTGAACCTGGATCTCTTTCTCTCCTTACTTTGATGCTAATTCTCCTTCTTGTTGTTTGGAATCTCCTACAGTCTTACACACTATGATTGAGATACCACTTGATGTGTGTGGGCACTCACTCATTCACTCAAGGTTCAAAATTGAAGAGGAAAAGAGAAGGGAAGTGGTTTCGGCCAGAGATAAAAGAATAGGAGGCTCAACTTTTAATCTGACAAAGTTAGGTGTGAATGAGAGCCATCACTATCTATTTATAGGTAACCACCTAGGTTTAAGTTAGAATTATTTGGCATTAAAATAATGAAAAAATAAATGATAAATCCATTAAGTGTGGCCGGCCATGGGCTTTGGATGATGGGCCTCACTTATGCAATTTTGCTGTTTTATCATTTCTGCATCTCATTTTCTCAAAAACGCCAATTTTCCAATTCAACCATTTAAATTCCAATTCATATTATTTAATAACTAAAAATTAATTATTAAATAATATTGTTATTTAATATATTTATTAATTAGACATATAAAGTCTCTTATTTAATAAATAAACCTAGAATCTCTTTTCTTTGCAATTTCGCCCTTGCTTAATGAAAATTCATAAAGTAGACATAGTCTAATTTTAGAATTATAATTGATTAATTAAAATCAATTAACTGAGTCTTACAAGCAGTATGGTCTCAACTAGTATGGGGACCATGGGCCTATATAACCGAGCTTCCAATAAGTCGAACTGAATTTACCAAGTAAATTCCCTAACTTATTAATTCCTTATTGAATCCACACGTAGAACTTAGAATTGCACTCTCAATCATATAGAACGCTCTATATGTTCCACGATATAGATACGCTATTAGTTATCAATTGTTATAATCCTAATTTTATCAATGACCCTCTAATAGATGATCTACATTGAATAGGCACTAAATTACCGTTACACCTTCAATGTATTTTATCGTTGAAACACTTAGCTCCGTATAAATGATATTTCAGCGAAGTGAAATGAGATCTCCACCATTTATCTCTGTTTAGCCAAGCTCGAAAGATATCATCGTTTCACTTCTAAATTCCTATAAAAGTTATAGACTCCATATTTATGTTAGCGCTCCCACTCAATTACGTATCACCCAGACCCAAAAGTAGGCTTAACTAACAAATCAAAGAACATGTATAATACTCTTGATATCGAACCTGACCATATCAGGATTAAGATCATTTGATCTAGGATCAACGGGTGATATTGAATTGAATAGATATTAAGGTAAATTTTAATATATCTAATCCAATTTCAAGATCGGTCGCTTCCGATGTATACTCCATACATCCGATACTGGTAAACTTTGCCAATGTCCTGGAAAGGACATACCACTTATCCAAGGTGTAAGAATACCTATCGCTAATTATACCATGCCAGTCTAAATCCAGTGAACTGACAAATCAGGGAATAAACTTTCGAACATATAATCAAGATTATATTCCACTGTGCTGACAACACTATAATTATTAACAAATTCATATGTTCTGGACTTAAATAAAATTTATGCATTATATATATTATCATGAAATAAATCATGTGAACCATGAAACATAAAATGTTATTTTTGATCTTTATTAATAAGTAAATCTGATTATATTGAAATGGGTTTTATTTAGGGCACAAAACCCAACACTTTACCCATGATCCTTCAAAGTCAAAAAGACATGCCTGTAGCATGTCCTCTAAAATTTGTATCGTCCTCTCGGATTGCCCATCCGTCTGAGGATGAAATTCCGTGCTGAACTTTAACTGAGTACCCATAGCTCGATGTAGACTCTCCTAGAATCTCGATGTAAACTTCAGATCTCTATCCGAAACAATGGACTTTGGGACACCATGAAGACAAACAATTTCTTTGACATATAATAAACATACTGGTCAATGGAGAAATTCGTCCGAACAGGTAAGAAGTGCACTGGCTTTGTAAACCTGTCCACGATGACCCACATAGAGTCAAATTGTCCCGTGGTTCTAGGCATACCTACCAGGAAGTCCATAGCAATGTCTTCCCATTTCCACTCTGGTATGTTCAGTGGTTGCAGTAACCCTGCAGGTCGCTGATGTTCAGCCTTAACTTGTTGACACGTAAGGCACCTTGCAACATACTCAGCAATGTCATTCTTCATGCCTGGCCACCAGAACATGGCTTTCACGTCTTCACACATCTTTGTTGACCCTGGATGAACTGAGTAAGGAGTCGTATGAGACTCATTCATGATCTCTCTTTTAATATTATCATCCATGGGCACAAAAACACGATTCCAGAATCTTAATATTCCCGTTTCATCCACTGAGAAATCACAAGCCTTCCCAGGCGAAACCCTAGCTCGGGTTTTCATCAATTCCAAAATCTTGCATTTGTACTTCTTTGATTCGCTTTAAGAGAGTGGATTGAGGGTAATATTAGCCAACTACCCCACAACAAACTCAATGTTAGCTCGAGTCATCTCATTTGCTAGCTGTTGGGAGATCTGTTGAACAGTGCTCAACTGACTCTAGCCTTTTCTACTTAAAGCATCATCAACCACGTTTTCCTTACCAGGATGATAAAGGATCTCGCAGTCATAATCTTTCACCAGTTCTAGCCAACGTCTCTGTCTTATATTCAAGTCCCTCTGGGTAAAGAAGTATTTCAGACTCTTGTGATCAGTGTATATCTCACATTTCTCGCCATATAGGTAATGCCGCCAAATCTTTAGCGCAAATACCACTGCTACAAGTTCTAGATCGTGAGTAGGGTACCACCGTTCGTACTCTTTTAACTGCCAAGAAGCATAGGCTATTACCTTTCCAGCTTGCATAAGCGCACAGCCAAGACGCTGTCTCGAGGCATCATAATAAACCACAAACTTTTCCTTATCTGAAGAAAGAGCTAATACTGGACCGGTAATCAAGCGCTGCTTTAACTCCAAAAATCTTTTCTCACACCAATCAGTCCAAACAAACTTCAGGTTCTATTGAGTCAGCTCCATTAAGGGTACAACAATCTTTGAAAACCCCTCAACAAACTGACGATAATACCCGGCTAAACCCAGAAAACTCCTGACCTCAGTAGCTGATTTTTGTGTTGGCCAATCTCGAACAACTTCGATCTTGGCCGAATCCACCACGATCCCATCTTTATCAACTATGTGCCCCAGAAATGAGACACGAGATAACCTGTAACACCCTAACTAACATAGGCGTATTACGTGATTTTTAAACATGCTGTGGAGCTTGTTGCTTATCAACGAGGTTTATGGAAAAAGTGATTAATTAAAATTTTTGCTTTTTAATTAAACTTATAAAATAATATTACAAAAGACTCGGGATCCCGATTACAAAATCATTTACAAAAAGATTTAACTGTTCATACAAAATAATTGTCGCCTAGCGACTAGTTACAAAATCAGCCTCGCTGTCCCGAGGATCGTACTCTCCAGGCCTAACCGCCCCGACATGTACAACCTTCATAAGCTCGCTCACGGTCCATCAGCTTTAGCCTTGCCTTTACCTACACATAAACGTAGAACTGTGAGTCGACAGACTCAGTAAGAAAAGCATAATAATACTCATACATAAATCCCGGTCATGATCAGACGCCCATAGCCCTGATCACAACCCTAACTGCCGAGTCCAACACGATACTGAGTCCCGCTACTGCCGTGTCCAACACGGTACTGAGCCACTACTGCCGTGTTTAACACGGTACTGAGTTCTGAATGTTCATAGGGACGGTACTATTGACACGTAACAGCCTGATCGGTCGAACCGGTCATACTCCAGCTGCTGGTCATACTCGAGCTTGTACCGACGTGTTACTATATCCACCTGATCGGTCGAACCGGTCATACTCCGGCTGCTGGTCATACTCCAGCCTGTACCGACGGGATACGTCAATAGTACGGAACCACCAACCAAGTGTCAGCCTGATCGGTCGAACCGATCATACTCCGGCTGCTGGTCATACTCCAGCCTGTACCGACGTGACAGGGTTGGATGGTTCGAAGCCAACATATATAACTAATGTAAGCTAACAGGCTTCCTACATGCACCCTAAACATGTAATCTACATATGCATACTGTTATACTAATCTTACCTGGATTCCGAATTCAGGTGTGCCGGTCAACCTGACTGGAACTTTACCTGCGCAGCGGATTACAGGCTCCTAAACCATAAAAATCACAACACTATAAGTGACACGCTAAATCACTTCCCGGGGACTTAAACTAGGAACTAAAAGTTTCCCTATCGATAAAAAGCATGGCAATACCCCCTAAAACATAAAACGAGGAAAACTAGGGTTTCAGAATTTTCCCCAACCGGTACACCGGTTGCCCAACCGGAATTCCGGTTCTGGAAAATTCAGAACCCCCATCCGGAATTCCGGATGCACAACCGGAATTTTGGTTCCTCGCAGGCAGCCAACTTAAATTTTCATATCTTGCTCAAATCAACTCCAAATCATCTCAAATCTTCCAGACCTATTCCATATAACCCCTAGAACATTTCTAAGGCATCAAAACCACCCAGATTGCACAAATTCAAAAATCACCATTAGAGCTCAAGCTTTGAGTTCTAAACTCAAACTTGAGCAAACCTAGCTGGCATGCAATCAAATCCATCTAAACTTACATAAACAAGCTTAGAATAACCTCTGGAAACAATAACAAACTTCCACAACATCACAGCAACAAAACATAACCATTTCTTTCAAAAATCACATATTTTACATAGAAAAACCATAGCTTGCTCAACCTAAGAATCATGCTTCAAAAACAACTCAAATAACATCTAGCAAACATGCTTTAACCTCTGAAAATATCCTTAAAACACAGCAGCAATAACAACCAAAAATTCATGCATGCATATCACTTAATTCATCACAATTCAACAATTTTTAAAAAACAAGGAAGAGGAGCTAACCTAGCTTGAAGAATGCTTAGATTGGAAGAGAAATTGCTTGAAAATCAAAGAAAGAAACCAGCTTCATGCACTCACACACCCAGCCGAAATAGAGAGAGAGCTTGAGAGAGTTTTTCTTGAAAATTTTCTAACTTTTTAAACTTTGTATTTTTTTGTAAAATGAAAGTAAATAACATAACATATAACCCTCATTTCAGCCCATTAAACAAATAAAATAACATTTATTTTCATTTAATAAACTCACTAAAAGACAAAACATCATTGGGGCGAAAAGACCAATTTGCCCCTCCACACTAAAACCACATAATAATCACTAAAGGGGTATTTTTGGGAAATTCTAAATTCCCGGCCATTCCCGACATTCCCAATGTCTAATAAACCGCCCCAAACTACTAACATACTAAGTTGTGATTTCTACTGAGCCAAACACCGTGTTCCAAAATACCGGGCACCGGAAATGCAAAATATGAAAACTACTGAATGACATAGCAATGCATTTCTGAATTCAATAAATAACAGCATCATAAATTATTTAAATAGCTATAAATAATTTTCATAATTAATCATAATTAACTGCTGATTTCCAAATTAAGCTAAGCGGTCTTTACAACTATCCCCCCCTTAAAAGGATTTCGTCCCCGAAATCTAACCTGAATAACTCTAGATATTGAGCTCTCATATCTGACTCTAGCTCCCAGGTGGCTTCCTCCACCTTGTTGTTTCTCCAGAGAACCTTGACCAACGCTATGGTCTTATTTCGAAGGACTTTATCCTTTCTATCCAGGATCTGCACTGGCTGTTCCTCATAAGTCATGTCTGGTTGTAGCTCAAGGCTCTCATAACTAAGTATATGAGAGGGATCTGAAACGTATTTTCTCAACAACGAGACATGGAATACGTTGTGAACTGCTGATAAGGCTGGAGGCAATGCTAATCGATATGCCACTTGACCTATTTTCTCGAGAATCTCGAAAGGTCCTGTAAATCTAGGGCATAACTTGCCTCTTTTCCCGAAACGTTTAATCCCCTTCATCGGAGATACCCGTAAAAACACATGGTCCCCTACTTGGAACTCAACATCTCTGCGTTTCGGATCTGCGTAACTCTTCCGTCCGCTTCCGTGAGGCAAGCATTCTAGCTTTTATCTTCTCTATTGCCTCATTGGTCCGCTGCACTGACTCTGGACCTAGGTATTTCCTCTCCCCTGTCTCATCCCAGTGGATGGGAGATCTACACTTCCTACCGTATAACAGTTCATAGGGAGCCATCTCTATCATACTCTGATAACTGTTGTTGTAAGAAAATTCTATCAACGGTAGATACTTATTCCATGAGCTTTCAAAGTCCATAACACAGGCTCTCAACATGTCCTCCAATATCTAAATTGTCCTTTCGGACTGACCATCTGTCTGAGGATGGAATGTTGTACTGAATTTCAGCTTTGTACCCATTGCTCGCTGCAAACTCTGCCAAAATTTGGAGGTGAACTTCGGATCCCTGTCCGAAACTATAGACTTCGGTACCCCGTGAAGTCTTACTATCTCTCTGACATACAACTCTGCCAACTGATCCACTGTAAATGTTGTTCTAACCGGCAGAAAATGAGCAGATTTCGTAAATCGATCCACCACTACCCAGATGGAATCAAATAAACCCGTGGTCCTAGGTAACCCGACCACAAAATCCATCGTGATATCTTCCTATTTCCATTCTGGTAGGGTTAGAGGCTGCAACAACCCTGCTGGTCTCTGATGTTCAGCCTTAATCTGCTGACAAGTGAGGCATCTCGATACGAATTCTACCAAATTCTTCTTCATACCGCTCCACCAGAAGTACGGTTTCAAATCTTGGTACATCTTAGTGGTGCCGGGATGCACAGAATACGGGGTAGAATGAGCCTCCTCAAAGATCTCATTCCTAAGTTCCACACTATTCAGAACACAAACCCTAGCTTTATACAAAAGCATCCCGCTGTCTGACACTGAAAAATCTTTGGCTTGACCAGCCAGCACCTCATCTCTGATCTTCACTAACTCTGGATCCGTCATCTGAGCGACTTTTATTCTTCCTAACAGGTCAGATTGTAGCGTTAAGTTGTGAAGCTGACCTACCACAAACTCAATGCTGGATCTAACCATATCCTCTGCTAGCTGAGGTGAGATCTGAACCATACTAGCTACTTTCCCGGGACCCTTTCTGCTCAGGGCATCAGCCACTACATTGGGTTTTCCGGGGTGATAGAGGATCTCACAATCGTAATCTTTCACTAATTCCAATCAACGCCTCTGTCTCATATTCAAATCCTTCTGAGTAAAGAAATATCTGAGACTTTTATGGTCGGTATATATTTCACACTTTTCCCCATAAAGGTAATGGCGCTAAATCTTCAATGCAAAAACCACCGCGGCCAACTCTAGATCATGAGTCGGGTATCGCTGCTCATAATCCTTTAACTGACGGGAGGCATAAGCGATAACCCGATCGACTTGCATCAACACACACCCCAAACCCTGTTTGGATGCGTCACAATAAACCACGAACTTCTCCTTGTCTGAAGGCAAAGCTAGCACTGGAGCGGTAATCAACCTCAGTTTTAGCTCCTGAAAACTAGCTTCGCACTTATCTGACCAAATAAATCGCTGATTCTTTTTTGTAAGTTCGGTTAGGGGCATTGAAATTTTTGAAAACCCTTCCACGAACCTACGGTAGTACCCAGCTAAACCCAAGAAGCTTCTGATCTCTGTCACTGTCTTCGGTCTCGGCCAATCCCTGACGGATTCGATCTTCCCGGGATCCACCTTGATCCCATCTTTGCTCACAATGTGCCCTAGGAAGGACACCTGAGATAGCCAGAACTCACATTTCTTGAACTTGTCATAAAGCTTATGTTCTCGAAGCCGTTGCAGTACCATCTGAAGATGTAACTCATGCTCCTCTTCTGATTGAGAGTACACGAGGATGTCGTCGATAAACACAATCACACAGATATCGAGGAAATCCTTGAATACTCTATTCATCAAGTCCATGAATGCCGCATGAGCATTGGTTAGTCCGAACAACATAACCAGAAATTCGTAATGTCCATACCTAGTGCGGAAAGCTGTCTTCGGAATGTCCTCCTCTCGGATTCTCAACTGATGATAACCCGAACGGAGATCAATCTTAGAAAAGACTGTCTTCCCCTGAAGCTGATCGAACAAATCATCGATCCTAGGTAATGGATATTTATTCTTCACCGTCAGCTTGTTCAATTCCCTGTAGTCGATGCACATCCTCATAGATCCATCTTTCTTCTTGACGAATAAAACCGGGGCTCCCCAGGGTGACACACTGGGCCGAATGAACCCTACGTCAAGCAACCCTTGGAGCTGAATCTTTAATTCCTTAAGTTCCGCTGGAGCCATTCTATACGGGGCTTTGGAAACCGGTTCCACCCCTGGTGCCAAATCTATCACGAAGTCAATCTCCCGCTGAGGCGCTAACCCTGGAAGTTCTTCGAAAAAAACATCCAAAAATTCCCGAACCACCTTGATGTCCTCTGGCCGAATGGTATCTGGCCGAGTGGTGTCCACCACCACGGCCAGAAACCCTAAACAACTGCCGTGTAATAAATCTCTAGCTGACATGGCCGAAATCACCGGGATCCGGGATCCCTAAACTGAACCAACAAACACAAATGGTTCTTCACTTTCCGGTTGGAAGATCACCATCTTCCTTTTACAATCAATGCTCGCCGAATATTTAGATAGGAAATCCATTCCTAAAATAATGTCAAACTCAACTAGACTCATCTCTATCAAGTCAGCACTTAACTCTCTACCATCTATCCTGATCGGCATAGACCTAATCCACCTATTGGAGATAACCAATTCTCCGCCAGGTAATAGGGTTCCAAACCCTGATTCATATCTATCGTACGGTCTATCCAATTTACTAAAGACTCAGGCCGCCACATAAGAATGTGTAGCCCCAGAATCAAACAGCACTGAATATAGCGAGTTATTAATAGAAAGCTGACGTGTGACAATTGATGGGCTACCATCTGCATCAGCCTGAGTGATGGCGAACACCCTGGCTGGAGTGGGTATCGCCGGAGCTCTCGGTGCCTCTGATCGGAGCTGGGGACAGTCCCTCTTGAAGTGTCCGGGCATGCCACAGTGAAAGCATCCCTGACCTTTGCACTCACCCCGATGGTGCCTTTTGCAGCTAGGGCACTCGGGATAGGAGAATCGGGTCTCAGTACCACCAGGACGACTCCCTCTGTTCTGGTTCCCCCGGAACCTCTTGTTCTGACTCGAGCCACCGGAAGCAGTGGGTGCTCTCTTCCTCTGATCAATGGCTGAACCGCTACTCCCCCTGCTAAAGCCTGATGCAGGAGGGGTAGGAGCCCCGCCACTCGCCGGAGTACTAGCTGACTCCGACATACACCCAACTGCGCCCTCAGCTCGCAGTGCCTTCTCCACCATCTGAGCATAGGTGGTGCTGTCGTCCGTGGTGATCATCAAGTCGTGTTTAATCTACGCATTCAACCCATCCAATGTTTCTCTTTCTTGCTGAAGTCGTTCGGCACAATTCTCGAGGCTAACCTCGCCAACCGATCAAACTGAGTAGTATACTCAGTGACGCTCATATTCTCACGCTGGGTCAGATGAGCGAACTCTTTCCTCTTGGCTACTTCTGACCGCCTCATTATCGTATTTCGCGTTGAAGAGTTCCTGGAACCTTTCCCAGGTCATGGTGGTGACGTCATGGATCTGAGACACCATGTCTCACCAGACCTGAGCGTCCTCCTGGAACTGGAAAGTGGCACACACCACTCTGTCATTACCGGTGACACCCATGAAGTTCAGGATCTTGGTAATCACCGTCAGCCACTACTCGGCTTTCATTACGTCTGGACCTCCCAAGAAAACTGGAGGTGCTTGCTTCCGGAACCGCTCGTACAAAGGTTCCAATCTATTGGCCGCCACCACTATCTCGGCCTGGGCAGCAGGGGCAGGTGCCACTGGAACTACGGGCACTGGAACTGGAGGAGCACCCTGCTGTCTCAACCTCTGAATCTCGAGGTCTTGCTCTTCAATCCGGGCTTGCATTTCCGGAAACCGTACCTCCCAATTCTCGGCTCCCTGATCGGCTGGGGGAGCCTGGGCAGCCTGTGGTGGGTTCTCATCACCCCGACCACGAGCCCTGCCTCGGGGACCTCTACCTCGGCCCCTAACAGGTGGGGGACCTCTACCTCTACCTCTACCTCGGCCCCACGAGCCCTGATCGTGAGTAGGGTACCACCGTTCGTACTCTTTTAACTGCCAAGAAGTATAGGCTATTACCTTTCCAGCTTGCATAAGCGCACAGCCAAGACGCTGTCTCGAGGCATCACAATAAACCACAAACTTTTCCTTATCTGAAGAAAGAGCTAATACTGGACCGGTAATCAAGCGCTGCTTTAACTCCAAAAAACTTTTCTCACACCAATCAGTCCAAACAAACTTCAGGTTCTATTGAGTCAGCTCCATTAAGGGTACAACAATCTTTGAAAACCCCTCAACAAACTGACGATAATACCCGGCTAAACCCAGAAAACTCCTGACCTCAGTAGCTGATTTTTGTGTTGGCCAATCTCGAACAACTTCGATCTTGGCCGAATCCACCACGATCCCATCTTTATCAACTATGTGCCCCAGAAATGAGACACGAGATAACCTGTAACACCCTAACTAACATAGGCGTATTATGTGATTTTTAAACATGCTGTGGAGCTCGTTGCTAATCAACGAGGTTTATGGAAAACGTGATTAATTAAAAATTTTGCTTTTTAATTAAACTTATAAAATAATATTACAAAAGACTCGGGATCCCGATTACAAAATCATTTACAAAAAGATTTAACTGTTCATACAAAATAATTGTCGCCTAGCGACTAGTTACAAAATCAGCCTCGCTGTCCCGAGGATCGTACTCTCCAGGCCTAACTGCCCCGACATGTACAACCTTCATAAGCTCGCTCACGGTCCATCAGCTTTAGCCTTGCCTTTACCTACACATAAACGTAGAACTGTGAGTCGACGGTACTCGCAGAAAAGCATAATAATACTCATACATAAATCCGGTCATGATCGGTACGCCCATAGCCCCGATCACAACCCTAACTCGCCGTGTCCAACACGATACCGAGTCCCGCCACCGCCGTGTCCAACACGGTGCATCGAGTCACTACTGCCGTGTCCAACACGGTACTGAGTTCTGAACGTTCATAGGGACGGTACTATTGACAAGTAACAGCTGATCGGTCGAACCGGTCATACTCCGGCCGTCGGTCATACTCCGCCCGTACCGACGTGTTACTATATCCACCTGATCGGTCGAACCGGTCATACTACGGCTGCTGGTCATACTCCAGCCTGTACCGACGGGATACGTCAATAGTACGGAACCACCAACCAAGTGTCAGCCTGATCAGTCGAACCGATCATACTCCGGCTGCTGGTCATACTCCAGCCTGTACCGACGTGACAGGGTTGGATGGTTCGAAGCCAACATACATAACTAATGTAAGCTAACAGGCTTCCTACATGCACGCTAAACATGTTAACTACATATGCATACAGTTATACTAATCTTACCTGGATTCTGAATTCAGGTGTGCTGGTCAACCTGACTGGAACTTTAACTGCGCGGCGGATTACAGGCTCCTAAACCATAAAAATCACAACACTATAAGTGACACGCTAAATCACTTCCCGGGGACTTAAACTAGGAACTAAAAGTTTCCCTATCGATAAAAAGCATGGCAATACACCCTAAAACATAAAAACAAGGAAAACTAGGGTTTCAGAATTTTCCCCAACCGGAATTCCGGTTCTTGAAAATTCAGAACCCCCATCCGGAATTCTGGATGCACAACCGGAATTCCAGTTCCTCGCAGGCAGCCAACTCAAATTTTCATATCTTGCTCAAATCAACTCCAAATCATCTCAAACCTTCCAGACCTATTCCATATAACCCCTAGAACATTTCTAACGCATCAAAACCACCCAGATTGCACAAATTCAAAAATCACCATTAGAGCTCAAGCTTTGAGTTCTAAACTCAAACTTGAGCAAACCTATCTAGCATGCAATCAAATCCATCTAAACTTACATAAACAAGCTTAGAATAACCTCTGTAAACAATAACAAACTTCCACAACATCACAGCAACAAAACATAACCATTTCTTTCAAAAATCACATATTTTACATAGAAAAACCATAGCTTGCTCAACCTAAGAATCATGCTTCAAAAACAACTCAAATAACATCTAGCAAACATGCTTTAACCTCTGAAAATATCCTTAAAACACAGCAGCAATAACAACCAAAAATTCATGCATGCATATCACTTAATTCATCACAATTCAACAATTTTTAAAGAAACAAGGAAGAGGAGCTAACCTAGCTTGAAGAATGCTTAGATTGGAAGAGAAATTGCTTGAAAATCAAAGAAAGAAACCAGCTTCATGCACTCACACACCCAGCCGAAATAGAGAGAGAGCTTGAGAGAGTTTTTCTTGAAAATTTTCTAACTTTTTAAACTTTGTATTTTTTTTGTAAAATGAAAGTAAATAACATAACATATAACCCTCATTTCAGCCCATTAAACAAATAAAATAACATTTATTTTCATTTAATAAACTCACTAAAACCACATAATAATCACTAAAGGGGTATTTTTGGGAAATTCTAAATTCCCGGCCATTCCCGACATTCCCAATCTCTAATAAACCGCCCCAAACTACTAACATACTAAGTTGTGATTTCTACTGAGCCAAAGACCGAGTTCCAAAATACCGGGCACCGGAAATGCAAAATATGAAAACTACTGAATGACATAGCAATGCATTTCTGAATTCAATAAATAACAGCATAATAAATTATTTAAATAGCTATAAATAATTTTCATAATTAATCATAATTAACTGCTAATTTCCAAATTAAACTAAGCAGTCTTTACATAACCAGAATTCAAACTTCTTGAATTTAGCATATAGCTTATGATCCCGTAACCGTTGTAAAACCGCTCTGAGATGCAACTCGTGCTGTTCATCTGACTCAGAGTACACCAAAATGTCATCTATAAACACAATTATGCATCTATCCTGGTAGTCCTTAAACACCCGATTCATTAGATGCATGAATGGCACTGGGGCATTAGTGAGTCCAAAAGACATCACAGGGATTTAATAGTGTCCATACCGAGTACAGAATGCAGTTTTTGGGATATCTTCCTTTGGAATTCTCAGCTGATGATAGCCTGATCGAAGATCGATCATGGAAAATACTGTCTTCCCCTTCAGTTGGTCAAACAGATCATCAATTCGAGGTAAAGGATACTTGTTCTTGATGGTGAGCTTGTTCAGCTCCCGCTAATAAATACACATTCGCAGGGTTTCATCTTCCTTCTTTACAAATAATACCGGAGCACCCCAAGGTGAGTAGCTCAGCCTAATGAATCCCATATTCAATAATTCTTGCAATCGTATCTTCAATTCTTTGAATTCTGCTGGAGCCATTCGATACGGTGGTTTAGATACTGGATCCAATCTCGGAACCAATTCAATAACAAATTCAATCTCCCGTGTAGGTGGCAATCTCGGTAAATCTTCTGGAAAGACATCCAGAAACTCGCATTCCAATCTTGTATTCTCAGGCCCTGATGTCACAGGTTGGCTGGTATCCACTGTAGTGACTATGAATCCCAGACAACATCTGCTCATCAAGTCCTTAGCTTTCAATAGTGTTATTCTTGGTATTCGTGCCCCCGAATCTTACCCACGAACACCGCTGGGTAGCACTATCAGGCTCTAACACCACCATCTCACGTTTACAGTCAACCGTCACTCCATACTTAGACAGGAAATCCATCCCCAGGATTATATCAAAGTCAGATAGTTGAAACTAATTCAGATTGGCGGTCAACTCACAACCGTCAATCCAGAAAGACAAAGATCGTATCCACCTAGTGGACACTATAAGGTCTCTCGAGGATAGCAAGGTTCCAAACCGCGAAGCATAAATATCACATGGCTTATGGAAACTTTCAATAACTCTACTCGACACATAGGAGTGAGTAGCCCCCGAATCAAACAACATAGTATATGAACAACAATTAATAGACAACTGACATGTCACAACTGACGGACTAGCATCAGCGTCAGCCTGAGTCATGGTAAATAGTCGCCCCGGGTTCTGTCCAATATTCTTCTTAGGCTCCTCTTTCTTGGCCTGAGGACAATCTCTGATAAAGTGGCCCACCATGCCACCCTAGAAACATGCCTTGGCTCGACACTCACTAGGATCAATAGGTGATATTGAATTGAATAGATATTACGGTAAATTTTAATATATCTAATCAAAGTTCAATATCGGTCCCTTTCGATGTATACTCCATACATCTGATACTGGTAAACTTTGCCAATGCCCTGGAAAGGACATAACACTTATCCAAGGTGTAAGAATACCTATCGCTGATTATCATGTCAGTCTAAATCCAGTGAACTGACAAATCAAGAAATAAACTTTCGAACATATAATTAAGATTATATTCCACTGTCCTTACAACACTATAATCATTAACAACTTCATATGTTCTGGACTTAAATAGAATTCATACATTATATATATAATCATGAAATAAATCATGTGAACCATGCAACATAAAATGTTATTTATGATCTTTATTAATAAGTAAATATGATTATATTGAAATGGGTTTTATTTAGGGCACAAAACCCAACAAACTCCCACTTTCAAATAATCTCAACACCTTGATATACAAATCAAGTGTAGTAGTAGTATACTCCTCGTAATAGGATCTGACAGGTTGAATTAACCACAAAGTCCTTGATATTGTGAAATCTCTCTCTATATGTCTACTCTCTTGGGACACTAGATTCTATACTTTTGGCAACTACTTTTTCGTTAATCAGGAAGTAACACTAGTAGTTTAGAAATGTTGGAACGGTACCAAAAATGTATAGAACTTTCCTTAGACTGAATAAGTATCTTTCCTGCAACTTTAACAATCAGTCTCTCTCTGGTAGACCTAGAGACTTCAGATAGGTTTTTACACTTCTCAAAAATCACCACTCCACCGCCAGAGTAATCACCATCTTATCAGCAGACTTTCTAGCACAAAGGCAAGTCTGGAAATATGATGTGGTGTAGTCTAAGAGCTTCCAACACACCCTTATCGACTAACATATAGTTTCTCTTCTTAATCTTAAGATTTCCTTGATTGTCTTCCAATATTCCTCTCCTGAATTAATCTGATACCTACTCATTTTTCTCACTCAACAGCAAGTGTCTGGTCTAAGGCATACTTAAGCATATCTGAGACCTCTCACTATTGATTTAAGGAATTCTTTCATGGCTTTATCTTTTCTGGAATTGTTGAGACTTTTCCTTAGATAAATAAAATCTATGCCTAGAAGTCGAGAAGCTTCTATATATTGCCATTAAAAACAAAAAGCTTCAGCATCTTACTAAAGTAAGTTGCTTGCATTAGAGTAAGTAGTTACCAGGTATACCATAAGCCATAGGTTTAGATAAACTCAAACCTATAATACTTGGAACAGGAAGTTTTCTTAAGTCCATTGAATAGACTTATTAACGAAAATTTCCTTTTATGTCCTTGTAATATAAAACTTTAGGTTACTCCATGTGAATGGATCAAACCATAGTTCTATTGGCTTTTCTTCTTAGTTTCTTATTTTTTCGATCAATTACTTGTTTAAACTCACAATGGATTTGTAAAGACCGCTTAGTTTAATTTGGAAATAAGCAGTTAATCACGTTTAATTATGAAAATTATTTATAGCTATTTAAATAATTATTATACTGTTATTATTGAATTCAGAGATGCATTTTTATGTCATTTAGTAGTTTTCATAATTTTGCATTTTCGGTGCCCAGTATTTTGGAACTCGGCGTTTGGCTCAGTAAAATCACAACGTAGTATGTTAGTAGTTTGGGACAGTTTATTAGACATTGAGAATGTCGGGAATGGCCGGGAATTTAGAATTTCCCAAAAATACCCCTTTAGTGTTATTTATGTGATTTTAATGTGGAGGGGCAAAATGGTCTTTTTGCCCCAATGATATTTTGTCCTTTAGTGGACTTAGAAAATAAGTTTATTATGTGTTTTTAATTATTTTTTGGCTGAAATAAAGGATGTATTTGTTTGCATGTTTCTCATTTATTCAAAGTTAGAAAAAAATTACAAATTTCTCAAAAAACACTCTCTCTTTTCCTCTCTCTTTTTCGGCCCCTTGAGCAGCAAGAAAAGAGGATTTCCTCTTGGATTTCAAGCTTTTGCTTTGATTTTGACCTCTTGTTGTTGGTATGTTTCCTCTAGCTTCTCTTTTAAATTTTCTTGTTGAATTTTGATGAAAATGATGTGTTGCATGCTTAGTTTTAGGTTATTGTTGTTGCTGGAATGTTGTTGATATTTTCAGAGATTTAAGCTTGTTTATTTGTGTTAATTTGAGCTGTTTGTGAAGCATGATAGTTAGGTTGAGTAAAGCTAAGGTTTTTTCTATGCAAAAGTTTAGTTTCAAAGAGAAAATGGAGAATTTTGTGGTTGTGAGTATTGCATGAGTTTAAGTTTGTTTTCTGCTATGTTTTTATGCATGCTTATGTAGTTCTAATCTAGTTTGGAGGGTTGTTAGTTGATTTCAACCAAGATTGAGTTTTGGAACTCAAAGCTTGGGCTTTAATGGCACTTTTTGTTTCTGTGCAATCTGGGTGAGTTTGTTGCCGTAGAAATGTTATTTAGGACCTATAGAACAGGTCTGGAAGGTTTGAGGCTGCTTGGATTAGATTTGAGCATTGTGTGAATTTTTGAAGTTCTGCCTGCGAGGAACCGGAATTCTGGTTGTGCATCCGGAATTCCGGATGGGGTTCTGAAAATTCCCAGAACTGGAATTCCGGTTGGGTAACCGGTCTACCGGTTGGGGAAAATTCAGAAACCCTAGTTTTCCTCGTTTTTATATTTTTTGGGGTATTGCCATGCTTTTTATCGATAGGGTAACTTTTAGTTCCTAGTTTAAGTCCCCTGGAAGTGATTTAGCGTATCACTTATAGTGTTGTGATTTTTATGGTTTAGGAGCCTATAATCCGCCACACAGATAGTTCCAGTCAGGTTGACCGGCACACCTGAATTCGGAATCCAGGTAAGATTAGTATAACAGTATGCATATGTAGATTACATGTTTAACGTGCATGTAGGAAGCCTGTTAGATTACATTAGATATGTATGTTGGCTTCAAACCATCCAACTGTGTCACGTCGGTACAGGCTGGAGTATGACCAGCAGCCGGAGTATGACCGGTTCGACCGATTAGGCTGACACCGTATCACGTCTGCAGACAGCCGGAGTATGACCAAGCACGGGAGGTTGACCGCTTCGACCGATTAGGCCGATACTTAGGTTGGTGGTTCCGTACTATTTGACGTATCACGTCGCACAGCCGGAGTATGACCAGCGGAGTATGACCGCTCGACCGATCAGCCGATACCGTAACACGCCCAGACAGCCGGAGTATGACCAAGAAATTGGAGTATGACAGGTTCGACCGATCAGGCTGTTATTTGTCAATGGTACCGTCCCTTTGAACATTCAGAACTCAGTACCGTGTTGGACACGGCAGTTAGGGGGACTCAGTATCGTGTTGGACACGGCAGTTAGGGTTATGATCAGGGGTATGGGCGTCTGATCATGACCGGGATTTATGTATGAGTATTATTATGCTTTTCATACTGAGTCTGTCGACTAACAGTGCTATGTTTATGTGTAGGTAAAGGCAAGGCTAGAGCTGATGGACCGTGAACGAGCCTATGAAGATTGTACATGTTGGGGCGGTTAGGCCTGGAGCGTACGATCATCGGGACAGCGAGGCTATTTTTGTAACTAGTCGCTAGGCGACAAATATTTTGTATAAACAGTAAACTTTTGTAAATGATTTTGTAATCGGGATCCCGAGACTTTTGTATAAATATTTTACAAGTTTAATTAAAAAGCAAAAATTTTAATTAATCACGTTTTCCATAAACCTCTTTGATTAGCAACGAGTTGCACAGTATGTTTAAAAATCACGTAATACGCCTATGCTAGTTAGGGTGTTAGAATTTGGTATCAGAGCTGCCAGGTTGTCTTCCGAAGATCGTCACGACATGTACAATCATCATCAGCAGTTAGCTCGTTCCACGGTTCAGTAAGCCTTTATTGCTTTAGTAGTTTAATTATTTATTTTTGAATAAGAAAAGCCTGATAGGAAGCATGTTAGTAGCCTGATAGTAGAATAGGCGCATGTTTCGTTTTAATTTTCAAATTAAGCGGCATTAGTAAGCTCTCCTTGAATACGACCTGATATGCCAACTCTTGGTTTCGCAGGCGGTTCTGAGTAGATGGACGCCAGGTGGACTACCAGGAGTCAGGGCAATTCGGTAGGGTCGAATCAAGGTCAGGGAGCTCAGTTTCCCCCGCCAGCTAGGGGCCGAGGTAGAGGTCCCAGGGGTAGGGCTCGTGGTGGGGTTGATGAGAACCCGCCACAGGCTGCCCAAGCTCCCCAAGCCGATCAGGGAGCCCAAAATTGGGAGGTTAGGTTTGCTGAGATGCAAGCCAGAATTGAAGAGCAAGACCTCGAGATTCAGAGATTGAGGCAGCAGGGGGCTCCTGCAGTGCATGTGCCAGTAGTTCCAGTGGCACCTGCCCCTGCTGCTCAGGACGAAATAGTGGTGGCGGCCAACAGATTGGAACCTTTGTATGAACGGTTCCGAAAGCAAGCACCTCTGGTCTTTCTGGGAGGTGCAGATGTGATGAAGGCAGAACAGTGGCTAACGGTGATCACCAAAATTCTGAATTTTATGGGTGTCACCGGGAATGACATGGTGGTGTGCGCCACCATCCAGTTCCAGGAAGACGCTCTTGTATGGTGGGACATGGTGTCTCAGATCCATGACGTTACTACTATGACGTGGGAAAGGTTCCAGGAACTCTTCAACGCCAAATATTATAATGAGGCGGTCAGAAGCGCCAAGAGGAAAGAATTCGCTCACCTGACCCAGCGTGAGAATATGAGCGTGACCGAGTATACTACTCAGTTTGACCGGTTGGTGAGGTTAGCCTCGGGAATAGTGCCAACCGACTTCAGCAAGAAGGAGAAATACCTGGACGGGTTAAATGCGAAGATTAAGCATGATTTGATGATCACAACTGCCGACAAGACCACCTATGCTGAGATGGTGGAGAAGGCACTACGAGCTGAGGGCGTAGTTGGGTGTATGTCGGAGTCTGCTAGTACTCCGGCGAGTGGCGGGGCTCCTACCCTTCCTGCATCAGGCTTTCGCAGGGGGAGTAGTGGTTCGGCCATGGACTAGAAGAGAAGAGCATCCACTACATCCGAAGGCTCGAGTCAGAACAAGAGGTTCCGGGGGAACCAGAATAGAGGTAGTCGTCCTGGTGGTGCAGCGACTCGGTTCTCCTATCCCAAGTGCCCCAGCTGCAAAAGGCACCATCGCGGTGAATGCAAAGGTCAGGGATGCTTTCACTGTGGCATGCCCGGACACTTCAAGTGGGATTGTCCCCAGCTCCGCTCAGAGGGACCGAGAGCTCCGGCGATACCCACTCCAGCTAGGGTGTTCGCCATCACTTAGGCTGATGCAGATGCCAGCCCATCAGTTGTAACAGGTCAGCTTTCTGTTAATAACTCGCTTTACTCAGTACTGTTTGATTCTGGGGCTACACATTCTTATGTGGCAGCCAGAGTCTTTAGTAAATTGGATAGACCGTATGATAGATATGAATCAGGGTTTGGAACCATATTACCTGGCGGAGAGTTAGTTATCTCCAAAAGGTGGATTAGGTCTATGCCGATCAGAATAGATGGTAGAGAGTTAAGTGCTGACTTGATAGAGATGAGCTTAGTATAGTTCGATATTATTTTAGGAATGGATTTCCTATCTAAATATTCGGCGAGTATTGATTGCAAAAGGAAGATGGTGATCTTCCAACCAGAAAGTGAAGAACCATTCGTGTTTGTTGGTTCAGTGCGGGGATCTCGGATCACGTTGATTTCGGCCATGTCAGCTAGAGAATTATTGCATGCTGGATGCTTAGGGTTTCTGGCCGTGGTAGTGGACACCACTCGGCGCGATACCATTCGGCCAGAGGACATCAAGGTGGTTCGGGAATTTTTAGATATTTTTCCCAAAGAACTTCCAGGGTTACCACCTCAGCGAGAGATTGACTTCGTGATAGATTTGGCACCAGGGGTGGAACCGGTTTCCAAAGCTCCATATAGAATGGCTCCAGCTGAACTTAAGGAGTTAAAGATTCAGCTCCAAGAGTTGCTTGACATAGGGTTTATTCTGCCTAGTGTGTCACCCTGGGGAACCCCAATTTTATTCGTCAAGAAGAAATATGGAACTATGAGGATGTGCATCGATTGCAGAGAATTGAACAAGCTGACAGTGAAGAATAAATATCCATTACCTAGGATCGATGATTTGTTCGATCAGCTTCAGGGGAAGACGGTCTTTTCTAAGATTGATCTCCGTTCGGGTTATCATCAGTTGAGAATCCGAGAGGAGGACATTCCGAAGACGGCTCTCCGCACTAGGTATGGACATTATTAATTCCTGGTTATGTCGTTCGGACTAACCAATGCTCCTGCAGCATTCATGGACTTGATGAATAGAGTATTCAAGGATTTCCTCGATATCTGTGTGATTGTGTTTATCGACTACATCCTCGTGTACTCTCAGTCAGAAGAAGAGCATGAGTTACATCTTCAGATGGTACTGCAACGGCTTCGGGAACACAAGCTTTATGCAAAGTTCAAGAAATGCGAATTTTGGCTATCTCAGGTGTCCTTCCTAGGGCACATTGTGAGCAAAGATGGGATCAAGGTGCACTACAAAAAAATAGGTCTATGTCGGCGGGCCCAGCCCCCCGTTATTGATCTATCTCGGCGGGTCTGGCCCGCCGTAAATTTCAATGCCGAGATTGGTGGGGAATCTATCTCGGCGGTCCCAGCACTTCGTTATTGGGGTCATTCTCGGCGGGCAAAGCCCGCCGTTATTGGGGTCATTCTCGGCAGTCTATGCCCGTCGAGATAGGTATATTTTTATTCTAATTTACTATTTTTTGACACCTATCTCGACGGGCATTGCCCGCCGTTATTGGTCAATATTGGCTGTTTAAAGAGCCCGCCGAGATAGTGTACTGGTGGGAAAAAAAATAATTCCTCTTTCCATTACATTAATTGCATACAAAAATTTACAATTCAAAAAGAATATGCAAAATAATCTTTCAATACTTTAAATAGATGTATGTAATTCATCTTTTAATATAATAAAGTATTAGATAATAATATATATTGTAATTAGTTTAAAAGTTTGACAATGAGTATAATTCGTTATATATACTTAATAAAGTTTAATCTAAATCATGTCATATACTCAGTTAAGTAGGAGACCCATTCTTCACGCACTTCGTTGATCTCATCCATTGAGTATGTTTTCTGACCATAACACTACAATATAAAAGTGCGTCAAATTTTATATGTATACTAGTTTCTTTATGATTCAAAATTTAAATTATATTATAAAGATACGATAGCTCAAACACTTACATGCTTCTCTAGATAATCTCTTGGATTGTTCGACATAGTTAAGTCTCTCATTAGTCGCATGATGTAAAAACCACAGACTTTATCGTCAGGTTGTTTAGGACCCTGAAAAATATTTATATATATATGTCAAAATTCTTGAATAGAAAAATAATTCAAATATAAAAAGTTTTAAAATTCAATTTAAGTACTCATACCTGAACTGTATACCAAGTTACGCCTTGGACTTTTCTTCTTAAATTATTATTTCGGGTATTATATAAGTCAAATGCACTTCATAAAAATAAAATAAATTTTCAATTAGGTAATATAATTCATAATTTATTATAAATTTTATAAGATTTATATGAATTTTTTTTTTTGAATTAATCTAACCTTTTGACTACACTCACGACATCTTCTTTTGGATGATTACCAACTGGATCGAAAAAATATGCATTTTGGCTATGAGCATATATGATTATCACCATCTAATGTCGTCTGTAATCAATATTATTAAGTCATCCTTTATTATTTAAAAATATGACATTATAAATAATAAAGAAAAAAGATGAATCACATACCCCAAGTTATAAGGTGTCAATAGAAACATCCCCTTTTGTACTAAATTTAAGCGTTCCGCAAGTAATCTTGCTCGTTCAACAATATTGTTTGTTTTACCAATGCTCGGTGCAAATTGAGAAGCCTCCATAAATGATACATATTGAGCAATTCTCATTTTTAAAAGAGTTTTATATAGACCTCTACACAATACAATAATACATTTATCAATAATATTAAAAAATAATAACAATTTATCCAAATTTATATTTATATATATAAATTACCTCATAAACAATGAGATGACAGCTGCACTGATTTCTTCAAGATGTAAAACTTGTGAAACATCATCCTTGTCAATATATATGTTATGTTCAATTGATCCAAATATATTTTGAGGAGCTGTAATCGTGCACATAAAAGATCCCTTACTCTTCAAAAAGTTTTTTGTGTACAAAACCAAACTTGGTGGTATGTGATCCGGAATTGTACTTTTTTTCGTTGTCAAACTTGATGTTTTGACACTAGATGATGAGAATGGACGTGACTCTTTTTGTTGTGGCTGAGTTGTAGGTTGTATGTGTTGACTTGGATTATTCTTTCTTGTAACTTTCAACTTCTTTGGTCTTGGTTCTATTAAGGCCTGCAAATGACCAATTATGTTAACAAGTAAGAAAAGTAGAGGTAAAAGATAGCATAATTAAGAAAAATATGTTACCTCAAATCCTCTTAGTACTAAGTGTGAAGGCCATGGTACAAATGTATTAATCGCATCTTTTACTTTTACAACCTCATCTGAGATCGCTTTTGGTAAATCTGCATCCCCCACAATAACTTCAGTTATGCGAACTCGAAGATTATCCCTAATGTCATCGCAATGAATTTTATCATCTCCAATATGGACTATATAACCTTTTGCAACTGTTTCCAATGATGACTCTATTATCAATCTACAAGGTTCATCCTGATCAATAAAGTAATTTTTATTTTAGTTAGCCTATTATCGAGTAAAAAAAACTTATAAATGTCAAGTGTAGTAGTACTCAGAAATAATAAAACCAATCGTTGAATTAGTAGATTGATGAATCTCAAGTCCATTTCCAAGTTGAGCCTCAACTCTAGTTCCAGATTGAGCCTCAACTCCATTTCCAAGTTGAGCCTCAACTCTAGTTCCAGATTGAGCCTCAACTCCATTTCCTGATTGAGCCTCAACTCTATTTCCAGATTGACCCTCAACTCCATTTCCAGATTGAACCTCAGGCTGAGTTGCATTATTCGGTTGAGATTGTGATTGGTGGCTCATCATCATCTTCATCTGGCTCTCTATGGTGCTAAAACGCTCATTCATGATCTTTAATTGTCGTAAGAGTTCTTGTTTTTCTTGTTGCTGAAATTGGAGTTGTTGTTTTTGTAATATTTTTCTCAATGTGCATGACATCAAGATTGTGTCGCAAGAAGAGATGTTTCCAGTACTCCAACTCAAAAAAAATAGATCTCTTCTTCCAACAAGCATCTTCAATCTTGTTCTTAGCTTTTGAAACTCTTTTGACTTTTACAACTTTGTTCTTTTTGCCTTTGCCTTTGCCTTTGCCTTTCCCTTTATTTCCTTTTCCTTTTTGTTTCACTTTTTCTTTATCTTTTGTATTTGGGGGAATCTTCCCAAATTGATTCACCAACTGACTAACTTTGTCAAAAACTTCTATACCAGTCATGGGAGTGGGAGCAATTCTATCTTCAATTGTACCATCAAATTCTTTGAGTACCTACGAAATGGATGAGTAGGTTGTAGAAATCGTCTATGGCCCATGTACACAACTTTTTTACAGTGTGTTAATCTAACACCATATGTCTGTTCTGAGCAAATAGGACATGCTTTATATCCCTTGACACAATGCCCAGACAAATTACCATATGCTGGAAAATCATTGATTGTCCACAACAAAACTCCTCGCAAAGTAAAAGTTTCATCTTTTCTTACATCATAGCATTCAATTCCTTCCCATAATTGTTTTAAATCATCCACCAGTGGTGCCAAATACACGTCAATATCATTTCCAGGTTGCTTAGGCCCAGAAATTAATAATGACAACATGACAAATTTACGTTTCATGCATAACCAAGGAGGAAGATTATAAATAACAAGATTGACTGGCCAACAACTGTAGTTGCTACTCATGGAACTATGAGGATTGATACCATCCGCAGAAAGGCCTAGTCGAAGATTTCTAGGGTCTGAAGCTATTTTGGGATACATGTCATCAATATTTTTCCAAGATGGAGAATCAGCCGGATGACGCATTTTTCCATCCTTAATTCTCTTCTCGTCATGCCATACCAAACTTTTTGCATGTTCAGGATTGCGAAATAAACGCTTAAACCTAGGAATTGGTGGTGTATACCACAATAATTTGGCAGGAATTCCCTCCTTCTCCTTGCCATTATCATTCAACTTCCATCTAGAGCACTTACAAACAGGGCAATGCTTAGCCAACACAAACTCATTCCTAAATAATATGCAATCATTAGGACATGCATGTATCTTTTCATACTCCATGCCTAATGACCGCAAAATCTTCTTTGCCTCATAAGTACTACTTGGGATATTATTTCCTTCAGGAAAAATATTGCTTAAGTAAGAAAGTAATTGTGAAAATCCATTATCACTCAATCCATTCCTAGCCTTTATATTATACATCTTAACAAAAAATGACATTTTGCTAACCTTGGACCCAGTATAAATGGATTGTTCTGATTCTTCAATTATTCTTACGAATTCATCCGGGCGATCTGCAAACTCTTCTTCTAGATCGTTAACCATATCAATGTGAAAATTCCTATCTGATACATCCTCTTTGCGAGCTCTTTTTGGAAATGATGGTTGAGACACACTCTCACCATGCCATATCAATTTTTGGTAAGTTTGGTCGATAGCATTTATGTATAAGTGTCCTCTTACATCTACAACCTTCAATTTTTTTAAATTTCCACACTTCATACATGGGCAAGATATCATAGTAGGATCCTCTTCATTTTGCATGGCGAAATTCATGAAATAGTTAACTCCATCTTCATAGTCTTTTGACAATCTATTTTTTTTCATCCAATCTCTATCCATATTAATGTATAATTACCTAAAATAATTTAATGCTATTACAAGTTAAAAATTTTATCAAAGCAATTTTTAAGCAAGTTTAATTATTTTGATAGTTATAAATCTTCAATATTATTAAAAATTGGGCAGAGTTTTCTCTGTTTCTATAACATTTTCTAATTTTATAAGTATCTGTATCAACAAATAACAAACACGATAAACAACACACAATAAATATAATTAAAAATTGGACAGAGTTTCCTCTGTTTCTATAACATTTTCTACTTTCATAAGTAACTATTATATCTACAAATAACAAATATCACACAATAAGTTTCTTCCTTATATCTCCGCAGCACACAAATTTCCCAGAACCTACTTCACTACAACACATAAGTTTCAACCTTCCATTATCATCGCAACACACTTAATCTCAAAACCTACTTCACTATGGATGAATATTTAAGATATTCAAACTCTTCTAAGATGAACAATATTATGGCGTTAAGCAAAGAAATGAGTGATTGTACATACCTCTTTTAATGAACCACCAAACTTCACTTCACTTCAATTTATAAAATGAATCCTTACTAATTAAATCCACGACCTACAATATTAAAATTTTAAAATATTATATCCAATATGTCCAAAATAATAATAATACGACATACATATTATAAATGACATGTAATTTGACTCTATTACTTATCTTGCTTGAGTAAACTTTCTTGATAACTCTAATTAGTTCATACAACTGTTGCTATTACAAGAGACCACTTTCTCTTTTATATACTTATACTTACATATATATGTGTATATATTATCTAAAGCCAAGACCAAAAATAAAAATAAAAATTCCTAGTTATAATTATTCCCTTTTATAAAGTGGGAAACAAATGGAATCACTTCCTCTTGATATGAACTAGTTCCTGTGTACATGAAAAAAATAAACTATATATAATTTACAGATCACCTTCACTGGATTTCTCAGAGAGAGGGAAAAAGAGTGTAGTAGTAGTATATATGTAGTATGCATAGTATATAGTCACACTGAAATGTCAATATATAGTAAAATAGCTTTATTGTCATTTATCTAGAAAATGCCCATTTTAAAGGAACATTTACAGATATACTTTTCATATTCCATAGTACTTGAATGTTGGCCAAACACTAACAACTATTTTCCACATTGTTACTTTTTTATTTAGTTTCAGGTGTCAGTCTCTTTTGGACTACAGCTACTTCTGTTAAGCTTATTATTCATTTCACCCATAGACATTTCTACTGGTCATTCAGACCTGTCCTCTTCTACAAATCATATATTATATTAAACCATATAATCTTCTACAATAATATAAATAATGATAATACATATACAATTATGTGTATACATACCCTAGACACTTCGATCTCTCTGTCTTTATATATATATATATATGTAATAATGAAAATATGGTAGAAATCAATCTCTTCAATGTTTCCTATAAAATGAAAAATGCTATTATTCCACTAGTACTTGATTATATATATAAATGTTTGCCAAAAGATAATTTCAGCCCAACCCAACTCCATTACTCATGGGGTCCCTATCTCTAATTAATCTACGAAGATATATTTAAAATTTAAAGTACACATGTTAGTGTGATAAAGAAGAAAACTTAGAAACCTTTTAATTTTTAATTTTCATTACCGAAATAAAAAAAAACACCATTTTTGGCAAAAAAAAAAACCATTTTCTGCCAAAAAAAAAAGTAAAGAAAAAAAAAATCAAAACTCACCAAAATGAAGCTTCAATCAATTCTCAAGCTTTCTTTATGTTGTATGAAGCTTACCCAAACATATTTCAATCTAAAACATTCAAATACAAACTAACATTTTAATATTTTACTAACTTTTTAGACTAAAATAAATTAACAACTATTAGGATATAAATATCAAAAAAATAAAATAAATCAATAGTATATATTTAAGCTTACCTTTTTTTTTTGAAATGGTTGTGATCAAATAGAAGAAGAGAACATTGATGTTTTCTTGAAATTTTGGATTAGAGGAAAATGGTGGGAAAGAAAATAGGGTTTGTTTTTAGGAAGATGTAATGAAGAAGAAGAAAAGAGATGTTAAAGGGCATTTGGCGGGCTGGGCTTTTTTTTTTTGACCAATCTTGACGGGCCAATATAGGCCCGCCGTTATTGGTACAGCAGCGGTTACCAATAACGGCGGGCCTATATTGGCCCGTCGAGATTGGTCAAATTTTATGTTAAATAATTATTTTTTTAAAAAAAATTAGGTCTATCTCGACACGCACACGCGAGCCCGCCGAGATTGCTCAAATTTAAAGTTTTAAAAAATAGCAATAACGACGGGCCTATATAGCCCTGCCGTTATTGCTATGCTCAGAATTTTTTTAAAAAAAATCAGGCCTATCTCGACACGCACACGCGAGCCCGCCGAGATAGGGCTGCCGAGATAAGCCTTTTTTTTGTAGTGGTGGATCCCGGGAAGATCGAATCCGTCAGGGATTGGCCGAGACCGAAGACAGTGACAGAGATTAGAAGCTTCTTGGGTTTAGCTGGGTACTACCGTAGGTTCGTGGAAGGGTTCTCAAAAATTTCAATGCCCCTAACCGAACTTACAAAGAAGAATCAGCGGTTTGTCTGGTCAGACAAGTGCGATTCTAGTTTTCAAGAGCTGAAGCAAAGGTTGATTACCGCTCCAGTGCTAGCTTTGCCTTCAGACAATGAAAAGTTTGTAGTTTACTGTAATGCATCCAGATAGGGTCTGGGGTGTGTGTTGATGCAAGCCGATCGGGTCATCGCTTATGCTTCCCGACAGTTAAAGGATTATGAACAGTGATACCCGACTCATGACCTAGAGTTGGCCGCGGTGGTTTTTGCATTGAAGATTTGGCGGCATTACCTTTATGGAGAAAGGTGTGAAATCTATACGGACCATAAAAGTCTCAAGTATTTCTTTACTCAGAAAGATTTGAACATGAGACAGAGACGTTGGTTGGAATTAGTGAAAGATTACGACTGTGAGATTCTCTACCACCCTGGGAAGGCCAATGTAGTGGTCGATGCCTTGAGTAGAAAGGGTCCCGGGCAAGTAGCTAGTATGGTTCAGATCTCGCCTCAGCTAGCAGAGGATATGGTTAGATCCAGCATTGAGTTTGTGGTAGGTCAGCTTCACAACTTAACGCTGCAATCTGATCTGTTGGAAAGAATTAAAGCCGCTCAGATGACGGATCCAGAGTTAGTAAAGATCAGAGATGAGGTTTTGGCTGGTCAAGCAAGGGACTTTTCAGTGTCAGACAATGGGATGCTTCTGTATAAAGCTAGGGTTGTGTTCCAAATAGTGTGGAACTCAGGAATGAGATCTTTGAGGAGGCTCATTCTACCCCGTATTCCCTGCATCCCGGCACCACTAAGATGTACCAAGATCTTAAACTGTACTTCTGGTGGAGCGGTATGAAGAAGAATTTGGTAGAATTTGTATCGAGATGCCTCACTTGTCAGCAGATTAAGGCTGAACATCAGAGTCCAGCAGGGTTGTTGCAGCCTCTAACCCTACCAGAATGGAAGTGGGAAGATATCACGATGGATTTTGTGGTCGGGTTACCTAGGACCACGGGTTTGTTTGATTCCATCTGGGTAGTGGTGGATCGATTTATGAAATCTCCTCATTTTCTGCCTGTTAGAACGACATTTACAGTGGATCAGTTGGCAGAATTGTATGTCAGAGAAATTGTAAGATTTCACGGGGTACCGAAGTCTATAGTTTCGGATAGGGATCCGAAATTCACCTCCAAATTTTGGCAGAGTTTACAACGAGCAATGGGTACAAAGCTGAAATTCAGTACAGCATTCCATCCTCAGACAGATGGTCAGTCCGAAAGGACAATTCAGATATTGGAGGACATGCTGCGAGCCTGTGTTATGGATTTTGAAGGCTCATGGAATAAATATCTATCGTTGATAGAATTTTCTTACAACAACAGTTATCAGAGAACGATAGGGATGGCTCCCTATGAACTGTTATACGGTAGGAAATGTAGATCTCCCATCAACTGGGATGAGACAGGGGAGAGAAAATACTTAGGTCCAGAGTCAGTGCAACGGACCAATGAGGCAATAGAGAAGATAAAAGCTAGAATGCTCGCCTCACAGAGTAGACAGAAAAGTTATGCAGATCCGAAACGCAGAGATGTTGAGTTCCAAGTAGGGGAGCATGTGTTTTTACGGGTATCTCCAATGAAGGGGATCAAACGTTTCGGGAAAAGAGGCAAGTTATTCCCTAGATTTACAGGACCTTTCGAGATTCTCGAGAAGATAGGTCAAGTGGCATACCAGTTAGCGTTGCCTCTGGTTTTATCAGCATTTTATAACGTATTCCATGTCTCGATGTTGAGAAAATATGTTTCAGATCCCTCTCATATACTTAGTTATGAGAGCCTAGAACTGCAGCCAGATATGACTTATGAAGAGCAGCCAGTGCAGATTCTGGATAGAAAGGATAAAGTCCTTCGGAATAAGACCATAGCATTGGTCAAAGTTCTCTGGAGAAACAGCAAGGTGGAGGAAGCCACCTGGGAGCTAGAGTCAGATACGAGAGCTCAATATCCAGAGTTATTCAGGTTAGATTTCGGGGACGAAATCCTTTTAAGTGGGGAATAGTTGTAAAGACCGCTTAGTTTAATTTGGAAATTAGCACTTAATCACGTTTAATTATGAAAAATTATTTATAGCTATTTAAATAATTATTATACTGTTATTATTGAATTCAGAGATGCATTTTTCTGTCATTTAGTAGTTTACATAATTTTGCATTTTCGGTGCCCGGTATTTTGGAACTCGGCGTTTGGCTCAGTAAAATCACAAGTTAGTTTGTTAGTAGTTTGGGACGGTTTATTAGACATTGGGAATGTCGGGAATGGCCAGGAATTTAGAATTTCCCAAAAATACCCCTCCAGTGTTATTTATGTGATTTTAATGTGGAGGGGCAAACTTGTCTTTTTGCCCCAATGATATTTTGTCCTTTAGTGGACTTAGAAAATAAGTTTATTATGTGTTTTTAATTATTTGTTGGCTGAAATAAAGGATGTGTTTGTTTGCATGTTTCTCATTTATTCAAAGTTAGAAAAAAATTACAAATTTCTCAAAAAACACTCTCTCTTTTCCTCTCTCTTTTTCGGCCCCTTGAGCAGCAAGAAAAGAGGATTTCCTCTTGGATTTCAAACTGAGTTTTGCATTGATTTTGACCTCTTGTTGTTGGTATGTTTCCTCTAGCTTCTCTTTTAAATTTTCTTGTTGAATTTTGATGAAAATGATGTGTTGCATGCTTAGTTTTAGGTTATTGTTGTTGCTGGAATGTTGTTGATATTTTCAGAGATTTAAGCTTGTTTATTTGAGTTAATTTGAGCTGTTTGTGAAGCATGATAGTTAGGTTGAGTAAAGCTAAGGTTTTTTCTATGCAAAAGTTTAGTTTCAAAGAGAAAATGGAGAATTTGGTTCTGTGAGTATTGCATGAGTTTAAGTTTGTTTTCTGCTATGTTTTTATGCATGCTTATGTAGTTCTAATCTAGTTTGGAGGGTTGTTAGTTGTTTTCAACCAAGATTGAGTTTTGGAACTCAAAGCTTGGGCTTTAATGGCACTTTTTCTTTGTATGCAATCTGGGTGAGTTTGTTGCCTTAGAAATGTTATTTAGGACCTATAGAACAAGTCTGGAAGGTTTGAGGTTGTTTGGATTAGATTTGAGCATTGTGTGAATTTTTGAAGTTCTGCCTGCGAGGAACCGGAATTCCGGTTGTGCATCCGGAATTCCGAATGGGTTTCTGAAAATTCCCAGAACCGGAATTCCGGTTGGGCAACGGGTCTACCGGTTGGGGAAAATTCAGAAACCCTAGTTTTCCTCGTTTTTATGTTTTTTGGGGTATTGCCATGCTTTTTATCGATAGGGTAACTTTTAGTTCCTATTTTAAGTCCCCGGGAAGTGATTTAGCGTATCACTTATACTGTTGTGATTTTTATGGTTTAGGAGCCTGTAATCCGCCGCACAGATAGTTCCAGTCAGGTTGACCGGCACACCTGAATTCGGAATCCAGGTAAGATTAGTATAACAGTATGCATATGTAGATTACATGTTTAGCGTGCATGTAGGAAGCCTGTTAGATTACATTAGATATGTATGTTGGCTTCGAACCATCCAACTGTGTCACGCCGGTACAGGCTGGAGTATGACCAGCAGCCGGAGTATGACTGGTTCGATCGATTAGGCTGACACCGTATCACGTCGGTGTTGGGTTTTATGCCCTAAATAAGACTCTTTACAATCTGATTAGTTATCAAAATAAGAAATTTGAAGTGATTGATGTTTGCATGAATTTTACATGCTAATGGTTTAATATGTTTAATATGTTTATTACATTCATACACACAAAATCAGTTAAATCCAGATCATATGTTTATTCACAATTACAGTATCGTCAACACAGTGGAATGTGATTGTGATCATATGTATCAAAAGTTTTGGTCCCTATTTCATCAGTGTTATTGGATTTACACTAATGTGATAATCAGCGATGATGTGTACTTACACTTGGAGTAAGTGTTATGTTCTTTCCAGGACATTAGTAAAGTATACTAGTTTCGAATGTATGGAGTATACATTGGACTGGACCGATATTGCAACTAAGTTAAGATATTACAAACTTACCGTTATACATATCTTTCCAAGTCAATATCAGTAGTTGATCTTAAGATTAAAAGAATCTAAATCGTGATATGCTTAGGCTCAACTCAGGAGTGCTATTCATGTTCTTAGATTTATTAGTTAAGCCTACTTTTGGGTTAGGATGATACGTATATTTTGGGAACATGATAGTATGATTGAGTGGGAGTGCTGAACATAAATATGGAATCTATAGCTTCTACTGGTGTATAGAAGTCAAGTGATGATTCCCTTCGAGCTTAGCAAATACAAGTAAATGGATGAGCTCTTGTTTAACTGACTAATTATTAGATCACTAAACACCATTTACAGGTAGCTAAGTGTTTTAAGGGGCAAAATACATTGAGGGGTGAGAACGGTAAAGAAATCCCATCTCGATGTAGATCATCTATATAGAGGATCTTTAAATCACAATAAGATTATAACAATGGTTAAATGAGATAGTATATTGATATCGTGGAACATACAATATGCTCTATATAAGTCTGAGAGTGCAATTCTAAGTTCTAAGAGTGGATTCAACGAAGAATTAATAAGTAGGAATTTACTTGGTAAATTTGGTTCACTTATTGGAAGCTCAGCATATAGATCCATGGTCCCCATTCTAGTTGAGAACATTCTACTTGTAAGACTCATTAATTGATTCGTGATTGATCAATTATAATTCTAAAGTTAGACTATGTCTAATTTTATGAAATTTCAATATTTAGGGGTGAAATTGTAAAGAAAAGAGTTTCTAGGTTTATTTATTTATTAATAGACTTTATATGTCTAATTAATAATTAAATTAAATGACAATATTATTTAATAATCTATTTTAGTTATTAAATAATTAGTTTTGGCATTTAAAAGGTTAGAATTGGAAAATTGGCGTTTTTGAGAAAATAGAGATAAAATTTGATAAAATTGCAAAATCAAGTGAGGCCCAATAAACACCATGGCCGGCCACTTAGATTAGCTTTTTCAAATTAATATTTTCATTATTTTAATGCAAAATAAATCCTAACATAAACCTAGTAGTTGCCTATAAATAGAAAGTGATGGCTCAGTCACAACACATCTTTGAATAAGCCTTTCTGACAGAAATTTCTCTCTTCAGAAAAACTGAGCCTTCCCCACTTTCTATACCTTGGCCGAAACCATCATTCTCTTTTCTCCTTCATCTTTTTCGTGACCCTAGTGAAAGAGTAAGTGCCCACACACAGCAAGCAGTAACTCAATCATAGATTGGAAGACTGTGAAGGATCAAACTTGAAGAAGAAGGACATTCGGGCTCAGATCTTGATTATACTCTGCTACAGAAAGGATACAAGGGTTATAGATCTGAGTGGAAGGAGACATTAATTTCGCTGCATCAATGTAAGGTTTTCTTAACTTTATATGTGTTTAATTTATCGTTTTAGAAAGTTCATATTTAGGGTGTTTAAACAACATACTTGTGAGTAGATCTAAGATCCTGGTAAAATAATTTTCCAACAACTGGTATCAGAGCCATGGTAATTGATTTACTTGCATGAAATTTGGACTTTAAAATAATTGTTTGTTATTTTTTGGATGGTATCATGTTGTATTGAGTGTTATTTGATGATTGATTGATGTTTGTAAATTTTCGTAAAAAATAATTGCGATTTTGTTTCTGGAATTATTTTTATTGGATAGTATGGAAAAAATTAAGCAAGTTAGCCTTTTACATAACTCAATTTCGATTTTATTTGAATTAGTTATGAATTTTTGAAGATTTGAAAAAATCGGGGCTCTGCTGAAATTTTCCTGCGATCGCGAAACTGTCCGTACAGTTCACAACTTTTTCTTTTTTCTTTGATTTTTCATGCTTTTTCATGGAATTAACTTCCGATTTTTTGTATAGTTTTGTATAAATACTATTTCTATTCCTAATTCAATTCTAATTATCATTTTGAATTAATTTAATATTTTTTAAATTTAATTCAAGATATTAGTGTAATTTGAATTTGAATAGAATTAGTATCTATCTTCTTGCTTAAAAATCTATCTTATTTTTAAATTTGATTATATCTTATCTTATTTTTAAATTTAAAGGTCAAATTTTATCTTATCTTATCTTATTTTTTTAGATATTTTGACCTTATTTAAATTTAAAATAAGATATTTATAATCATGTAATTTTAAATAGATGTAAGATATTTTTGCTAACTTTTAAATTTTGTTATTTTATTTATTTAAATTAAATTTAAAATCTGAAAAGATATTTTATTTATCTTTTCTAATTTTTATTTAATTTTCATTTTTAAAATAACATTTAATTTTTTAAAAGTAGTTAGCAAATTTTTGAAATGATATTTAGGTTGGTTGAAACCTAATTTTTCAAAATTGTAGGTTTAATTTTAAATATTTTTTTTAAAATAATTTCGAAATTTAAATTTATTTTTATTTTCGAAAATTAAATTATTTTTTTAATTAATTTTTTTTTAATTTCGAAATTTATTTATTTAAAATTAAATAAATCCTACTTCCAACTATCCAGCTAACCTTGTTGCAGGAGTATGTGGTTTTAGCTTGTGTGTAAGTTTTTTAAAACCTATTATTACTTGATTGCAAATAGCCATGGTTACTTTTTGCTAGATCTAATGATCTGATGGCTCCCTTGGTCAAGTTAATAATTTGTAACAGGTAAATTTTACAATCTTCTTTCATCTGTGTATGACCTAGCAACATGATAGGATCCATCCAAAGTGTGCCTGTGTGAGCCTATATGTTTATTTTGTTTTAATATAGATGAATATAGGTTGTTGCTAAATAAAATGTCACACCATGATAGATTTTATTTAGGTCCATTTAGTTATTGGACCTATTCAATTAATAACAGTTATTTATTTTAAGGTTAAATTCCTCTCTTTTGGGCCTTCTGTGAGAGTTGGGAGCCATAGAAGTGGGTACGACATACTGAACCCAGCACCCCCTCACATGAACTACCCCAATTGTGAAGGCCCATTTGCCTGATTTGAATAACTGTACTAGGTTAATTATATTAGTTTGACCTAATAAAATTGAATTAGCAACATAATTAACTTTTAAAATATATGAAAATTAATTTTTCATTTTAATATTTTAAAGTTAATTTTAAGAAAAACACTTTTAGTTTAGATATTATTTGTAGACAAACTATTTGTATTTTTCTTGTATTTAATTAAATATAGAATTTTAACTAACTAAGATTTTTTCTGGAGCTTATTTAATTAAATATTCCTATTTAAGTTATAAATTAGTTGTATCAACTGATTTTTCTTATCTAACTTAAATTTGAATATTTGATTTAAATTTTAAATCAAGTTGAGGAATCCTAGGCATTAGTTATTAAAGATTCTTAAGATATTTTTTAAGTTAATATCTTTTCAAATATTAACTTAAAATGGAATATTTTAGATATTTTTTGGTTAATATTTTTTCAAATATTAACTATAAAAAGATATCTTCAAATTAAGTGGTTACAACTTAATTTTTGATATTTAATTAAATCTAAATTTGAAATTATTTAAGTTTTAGATTTTTACTATCTAACTTAAATTAGATATTTTTTTTTCAAATTTTTTGAAAAGATACTTAGTCAAATAAGATATTTTCTAGATAGTAATTTCTAGACTACTTATTATTTCTAATATTTAAATAGGAAAATTATACTTTGTGAAATTAATTATTTAAATAATTAATTTTGGTACAATTTTATTGAGTATATTTTTCCTAGTATTAAATAGAAATTAATAATTAAGCCTTCTCTACACTTAATTATTAGTTCTTGAATTTAATACATTTAATTAACTTGAAAAATCTAAATATCTAAGTTGATTTTCATCATGATACTTAAATATTTATTGATTTTTCATGACACTTAATTAAATAGAAAATTATTTTTAGGTTGAAATTTAATTTTTCAACTTAATATTAAATAATTTTCAAAATATATATTTTTCTTTATTTTATTAATCAATTTCGAAATTTGCATTTTAATTATGCAATATTTTCGAATTTTTTATCTTGAAAAATAGATTGAGTTGTAAATTATTTATTTATTTTAATTAATTCTTTGACCAACTCAAGTAAATAATTTTTTCATTTAATTGATTAATTTAAAATAAATGAATTTAAAAATATATATATTATTAGAAATTGAATTAACTAGTCAAAGAATATCTAGATAGGTGATATTTTTGCTTGAAGTATTTCTTTTCTATTTTTATTATTTTCGAAAATTGTATTTTTATATACTTTAAATTTTCGAACCCAATAAATATATTCTCAAAGGAAATTTTTAAGTTGCTAATTATTTATTTAATTCAACTTAAATTAATTTCCTTAATATTTATATTTAAGATTACTACTAAGATGGAAATAATTAATTTTATTTCAATCACCATCTAAGTATAATTTTATAAATATTATATTAAATTCTTATTTTTGAATTTTAATTCTTAATTTAGAATTTAATGAGATTTATTTATTAGAATAATAAAGAAAATACATTTTAAATAATGAGCTTTATTATTATTAAGATATTCGATCTCCATTGTGGGTTTTACACCGCGTTTGTTTTAGTGAGTAATCCTCCCTAATGGAGGAACGTTCATTAGCAATTTCGCACCGTTTAATCTCGCATGATAAGTGGTTTGTAAGTGTTTTATATGGTATAGATCACCCTAATGGTGGCGACCATATTTGACTTGCAAATTGCGAAACAATGGTAGAAGCTCATAAGATAGAATAGCCTTGACTCTCGCCTAAACGGGACAACGCTGGATTCTGATCTTGATCGAATAAAAGGTTGCTAGAATGTTTAGCATTTTAGATGAGCTAACAATTCTATTCAATGGATGGTAGCTTTGACTCTCGCCTAAACGGGACACTGATATCAGTTTGTTGAAAAACCTTGGAAATTATTTAGGATTGAATTTTTTAAGTATTTTCTCATATCATTCCTACTTGCTATGTGCTTATAATTTCTGAATTGATTTTGTGTGTTAAACCATTATTAATTTCTATTGGTTGATTTCTATTATTTTGTAGTATCCTGTTTTGTCAAAATGAATCCCATGTTATTGTTGGAAATTATTTTACCATGATCTTAGATCTACTCACAAGTATGTTTATTAACATCCTAAATAAGAACTTTCTAAAACGATAAATTAAACACATATAAAGTTTAGGAAACCTTACATTGGTTGCAGCGGAATAATATGACTCCTTCCATTCAGATATCTAGCCCTTGATTCCTTTCTGTAGCAGAGCATTATCAATATCTGAACGTGGATCTCTTTCTCTGAATCTTTGATGCTGAATCTCCTTTGCTGATGATCTTTCCTCACGATCTTCCTCACTATGATTAAGGTATTGCTTGATGTGTGTGGGCACTACTCATACACTAAGAAATTTTGAAATTCTAAGGAAGAAGCAAGAGAGAGTGGTCAGCTAAAGATAGGGAGAGAGAAGGCTCAGTTTTTTTTTTGATTCAGAAAGTTTGAAGAAAAGTGTAATTTTCCTGAAGCCTTCACTATCTATTTATAGCATTCCACTAGGGTTAGGTTTGAATTATTTGGCATTAAAATAATGAAAAAATCAACTTAAAATAGCTACATAGGTGGCCGGCCATAGCATTAGTGGATTGGGCCTTGGGCTTTGCAATTTTGCAATTTTAACACCTTTTGTATCTGATTTTCTCAAAAATGCTAATTTCCTAATTCAAACATTTAAATGCCCATTCTAACTATTTAATAACTATAAATAATTATTAAATAATATTGTCATTTATCATATTTATTAATTGAACCATACAAAGTATCATAATTAACAAATATGCCCCTATAAACTCTTTCTTTACAATTTCGCCCTTACTTAGTGAAAAATTCACAAATAGACATAGTCTAATTTGAGAATTATAATTGATTAATCGAAACCAATTACATGAGTCTTACAAGCAATATTATCTCAACTAGTGGGGGGACCATGGGTCTATATAACCGAGCTTCCAATAAGTAGATCAAGAATTTAGCACTAAAATTCACTAACTTATTAATTCTTCGTTGAATCCACGCATAGAACTTAGAATTGCACTCTCAGTATATAGAATGCTCTATATGTTCCACCATATAGACACATCATTAGTTATCCATTGTTATAAACCTAATGTGATCAATGATCCTCTATATGAATGATCTACACTGTAAAGGGATTAAATTACCGTTACACCCTACTATGTATTTATTCCTTAAAACACTTGACCCCGTATAAATGATATTTCAGCTTATGTGAAATGAGTACTCCACCATTTATGTTCGTTTGGTCAAGCTCGAAGGAGATCATCCTTTGCTTACTATTCGCCAGATAGAAGCTATAGATTCCATGTTTATGATAGCGCTCCCACTCAATTGCACTACCGTGTTCCCAAAATGTACGTATCACCCTGACCTAAAAGTAGGCTTAACTAACAAATCAAAGAACATGAATAGCCTTTCAAGATTGAGCCTAATCATAACAGGATTAAGAACATTTGATCTAGGATCAACTAGGCGATATTGACTTGAATAGATATTACGGTAAGTTTAATAAATCTAAGTCAAAGTTCAATATCGGTCCCTTCCGATGCATACTCCATGCATCCAACCTGAGCTTTACTTTAACCAATGCTCTAGAAAGAACATAGCACTTCTCCAAATGCAAGTAAACTCTGTTGTAGATTATCATATCAGTAAAACCCTGTGTCTGATAAATCTAGGAAACTTTATTCACATAGTCATATTTACTTTCCAATGTGTTGACGGCACAATAAACAGGATCAAGTATGTGAAAAGGGTTTCAGATTAATTTATACATTATGTACATATAATCATGAAATAAATCATGTGAACCATGCAACATTAAATGTTATTTCTGATCTATATTAATAAGTAAATCTGATTGTATTGAAATGAGTTTTATTTAGGGCATAAAACCCAACAGTTATCACTGTTGACTGAAAATAAGCTGAATGGATCTAACTTTAATAAATGGAATGAGAACATTAATATTGCTCTCATAGGAGAAAGTGCCTTGTTTGTTTTAACTGAGCCGTCACCTGAAGTGCCTGGGGATAATGCATCCAAAGCTGTGAAAGAAAAGTATGAGCGTTGGCACTAATATAAAACAAAAAGTGCGTTTCAAATAATCTCAACACCTTGATATACAAATCAAGTGTAGTAGTAGTAAACTCCTCGTAATAGGATCTGAAAGGTTGAATTAACCACAACCTTTTCTCCACTATTACTCTTCCTTAATCACAAAATCATTGATAATGTGAAATTCCTCTCTATATGTCTACTCTCTTGGGATACTGGATTCTATATCTTTGGCAACTACTTTTGGTTAATCAGGAAATTAACACTAGTAGTTTAAGGCAATTTGGAATGATGTCAAAGATGTATAGAACTTTCCTTAGACTGAATAAGTACCTTTCCTGCAACCTTAACATTCAGTCCCTATCTGGTAGACCTAGAGAATTCAGATAGGTTTTTACACTTCTCCAAAATCACTATTCCACCCCCAGAGTAACCACCATCTTATCAGAAAGATTTACTAGCACAAAGGCAAATTTTGAAATCTGATATGGTGTAGTCTAAGAGTTTTAAACACACCCTTATAGATTAACATATAGTTCCTCTTCTTTATCTAAAGATTTACTTGATTGTCTTCCAATGTTCTTCTCCTGGATTAATCTGATACCTACTCATTACTCCCACTCAACAGCAGGTGTCTGGTCTAAGGCATACAAAAGCATATCTAAGACCTCTCACTGTTGATTTAAGAAATTCTTTCATGACTTTATCTTTTCTGGAATAGTTGAGACTTTTCCTTAGATAAATAAAATCTATGCCTAAGAAGTTGTGAAGCTTCTACAGATTGCCATTAGAAAGAAAATGCTTCAGCATCTTACTAAAGTAAGTTGCTTGCATTAGAGTAAGTAATTACCAGGTGTACCACAAGCCATAGGTTTAGATAAACTTAAACCTATAATACTAGGAACAGGAAGTTTTGTTAAGTCCATTGAATAGACTTATAAACGTAAATTTCCTTTTATGTCCTTGTAATAGAAAACTTAAGGTTACTCCATGTGAATGGATTAAACCATAGTTCTATTGGCTTTCTTCTTAGTTTCTTATCTTGACAATCCATTACTTGTTTAAACTCACAATGGATTTTAATCACTAGTGTCTCCCAAGTCATAAGAAGGTGAGTTCCTAGAAACTCTCCCACTACGACAAGGTACCGTGAATTATGTCGAAGAAAACTAAATGGTATTGACCTCTTCGGTTGTGACAAGACAACAGAGGCAGTGGGATCATCATATGTTAAATAAGATGATAGAACACTTTTCTTAGAAAAGTAGTATTTGTTTGAACAAACACTTTCTTATCTATTGACAATGGGATGGTCCACCCCTAATCACTTAGAATAGCTAACAAACCATGGTTAACAGTTCTAGCTTTTCTTAAGATTTTGATTAGGTCATCCATGAATCTAGTAATGATTTACATTAAGTATACAACCATTACATCATTCTGAAATTGTATTACCATAGAAGGAATTAGGCAACGACTAGTAACTAATCATCAACATGCAACTCGAAATTTCTGGGGAGGTAAGTTTGGATATAATTCAAAAATCAAATTAATGATCTTTGAACTGCATATCTACTAACTATTTCTCCACCCCTATCAGTTCGCAAGATCTTTAACCACTTACCTTAATGGTTTTAACCATTGCTAGAAATTAATGAAATTTTTCAAACATTTCAAATTTCTTTGCATAAGGTATAATCTAGAGTGATCGTTTTAAGAATACAACGAAAAACTCATATCCACCCCTGAATGTACATCCATCTGCGAATGAGATGAACTTACTTTCACTGGATATAGGCATATTAACTCTTTGCAGAGATTGATCTTGTCAAATCCACTATGAACAAGATACAAATGCCATAGATTAAAAAAAATGGTAGTGTCTTTTGATGACATAGGTTTAGTTACATCAAAGAGTTCTTAGAATACTGCAAGTGGATCCTGGTCAGAGAATACCTAACTCATATTCCATACAGTTTGAATCCATTAATAAAAGATGGATATTAAACACTTGAGAAAGTGTAACTGTATTATATTCTGGAATTAGAAATATAAGAAAATTTCTGTTTGGATTCTAAAATTAAAGTCAAAGACTTAAATTCAACCAAATATAATGAGTAATTCTTTCTTGGACAACCACTACTAATACAAACTCTAAGTCAGATTTGCCCATACAAGTAGGAGATTTCTAAGATTGAGGATTTATATCAATTGGGAATAGAATTTCGGGATTATAATCATATGCGTCATATAAATTGACATGAAATGATTGATAGACCATTCATCCAATGATATGTTTTTAAAGCTAATTCGAAATGAATAAGCTAAGAGGAATTAGGATAATTTCGTTTAAAATAAGAATCCAACGATGCTTCGATTAGCGAAAGTCAAAGTAATCTTATTTATATAATCTTCTTGTTTCATATCGTAAAAATACTAGTCTAAGGTGTCATCAATTGATGAACAGCTAGATGTCGCATATACAATATTTATCCTTCGAGATCTAACGCTATTATGTATGTCTAATGGTGAAAATCCACTAGGGATTTATCTCATTAGATAAACAAGCCAAGTTAGACCAACAATGAAGATTCGAAATTAAACTACAATTTAATAACAGAAAATAACATGGTTCAATACCCCCTAAAACTTTTAGTTCCTAGTTTAAGTCCCCGGGATGTGATTTAGCGTGTCACTTATAGTGTTGTGATTTTTATGGTTTAGGAGCCTGTAATCCGCCGCTCAGCTAAAGTTCCAGTCAGGTTGACCGGCACACCTGAATTCAGAATCCAGGTAAGATTAGTATAACAGTATGCATATGTAGATTACATGTTTAGCGTGCATGTAGGAAGCCTGTTAGATTACATTAGTTATGTATGTTGGCTTCGAACCATCCAACCCTGTCACGTCGGTACAGGCTGGAGTATGACCAGCAGCCGGAGTATGACCGGTTCGAACGATCAGGCTGACACTTAGTTGGTGGTTCCGTACTATTGACGTATCCCGTCGGTACAGGCTGGAGTATGACCAGCAGCCGGAGTATGACCGGTTCGACCGATCAGCAGGATATAGTAACACGTCGGTACAGGCTGGAGTATGACCAGCAGCCGGAGTATGACCGGTTCGACCGATCAGCAGGATATAGTAACACGTCGGTACAGGCTGGAGTATGACCAGCAGCCGGAGTATGACCGGTTCGACCGATCAGGCTGTTACGTGTCAATAGTACCGTCCCTATGAACGTTCAGAACTCAGTACCATGTTGGACATGGCAGTAGTGGCTCAGTACCGTGTTGGACACGGCAGTAGCGGGACTCAGTATCGTGTTGGACACGGCACTTAGGGTTGTGATCAGGGGTATGGGCGTCTGATCATGACCGGGATTTATGTATGAGTATTATTATGCTTTTCTTACTGAGTCTGTCGACTCACAGTTCTACGTTGATATGTAGGTAAAGGAAAGGCTAGAGCTGATGGACCGTGAGCGAGCTTATGAAGGTTGTACATGTCGGGGCGGTTAGGCCTGGAGCGTACGATCATCGGGAGAGTGAGGCTGATTTTGTAACTGGTCGCTAGGCGACATTTATTTTGTGTATCAGTTAAACAGTTAAATCTTTTTGTAAATGATTTTATAATCGGGATCTCGAGTCTTTTGTAATATTATTTTATAAGTTTAATTAAAAAGCAAAAATTTTAATTAATCACATTTTCCATAAACCTCGTTGATTAGCAACGAGCTGCACAGCATGTTTAAAAATCACGTAATACGCCTATGTTAGTTAGGGTGTTACAATTTGGTATCAGAGCCGCCAGGTTGTCTTCCGAAGATCGTCACGACATGTACAATCATCATCAACAGTTAGCTCGTTTCACGGTTCAGTAAGCCTTTATTGCTTTAGTAGTTTATTTATTCAGTTATGAAAAAGAAAGCCTGTTAGGAAGCATGTTAGTAGCCTGATAGTAGAATAGGCGCATGTTTCGTTTTTAATTTCCAAATTAAGCGGCATTAGTAAGCTCTCGATGATCGTGACCTGAAGTGCCAACTCGGGATTTCGAGGCGGTTCAGACTAGATGGACGCCAGACGAAATATTAGGAGTGAGGGCATCTCAGTGGGGTCAGATCAAGGTCGAGGAGCTCAGTTCCCCTCAAGTGTTTTGGGCCGAGGTAGAGGTCCCAGGGGCAGGGTTCGCGGTTGGGGTGATGTTAACTCGCCGCAGGCTGCCCAAGTCAATCAGGAAGCCCAGAATTGGGAAGTTAGGTTTGCTGAAATGCAATCCCGGATTGAAGAGCAAGACCTCGAGATTCGAGCAGGTTGAGACGGCGGGGTGCTCCCGCCGGTTCCGGTGCCGTAGTTCCGGTGGCACCCGCCCTCGCCGCCTGTGCCGAGACAGTGGTGGCGGCCAATAGATTGGAACCTTTGTACGAGCGGTTCCGGAAGCAAGCACCTCCGGTTTTCCTGGGAGGTCCGGACGTGATGAAAGCCGAGCAGTGGCTGACGGTGATTACCAAGATCATGAACTTCATGGGTGTCACCGGTAATGACAGAGTGGTGTGTGCCACTTTCCAGTTTCAAGTAGACGCTCTGGTCTGGTGGGACATGGTGTCTCAGATCCATGACGTCATCACTATGACCTGGGAAAGGTTTTAGGAACTCTTCAACGCTAAATATTATAACGAGGCGGTCAGAAGCGCCAAGAGGAAAGAGTTCGCCCACCTGACCCAGCGAGAGAATATGAGCATGATGGAATATATTACTCAGTTCAACCGGTTGGCGAGGTTAGCCTCGGGATTTGTGCCAACCGATTTCAGTAAGAAAGAAAATATCTCGATGGACTTAATGTGAAGATCAAGTATGACCTTATGATCACTACCGACGATAAGACCATTTATGCTGAGATGGCGGAGAAAGCATGGTGAGCTGAGGGCGCAGTTAGATGTATGTGGAATCATTTAGGACTCCGGAATGTGGCGGGGCTCCTACCCCTCCTGCGTCAGGTTTCAGCAGGGGAGGTAGTGGTTCGGCCATGGACTGGAGGAGGAAATCGTCCACTGCATCCGGTGGCTCGAGGCAGAACAAGAGGTTCCGAGGGAACTAGAATCAAGACGATCGTCAGGGTAGTGTTGAGACCCATTGTTCCTACTGGAGTGTCTCATTAGTAAGATCCTCTGGGTGAGTGTTTAGGTCAAGGATGTCTTGTGTGGCAGCCAGAGTCTTTAGAAAATTGGAAAGATCGTATGATAGATATGAATCAGGGTTTGGAACCCTTTTACCTGGCGGAGAATTGGTTATCTCCAATAGGTTGATTAGGTCTATGCCGATCAGGATAGATGGTAGAGAGTTAAGTGCTGACTTGATAGATATGAGTTTAGTAGACTTCGACATTATTTTAGGAATGGATTTCCTATCTAAATATTCGGCGAGCATCGATTGTAAAAGGAAGATGGTGATCTTCCAACCGGAAAGTGAAGAACCATTTGTGTTTGTTGGTTCAGTTCAGGGATCCCGGATCCCGGTGATTTCGGCCATGTCAGCTAGAGATTTATTGCATGGCAGTTGTTTAGGGTTTCTGGCCGTGGTAGTGGACACCACTCGGCCAGATACCATTCGGCCAGAGGACATCAAAGTGGTTCGGGAATTTTCGGACGTTTTTCCCGAAGAACTTCCAGGGTTACCACCTCAGCGGGAGATTGACTTCGTGATAGATTTGGCACCAGGGGTGGAGCCGGTTTCCAAAGCCCCGTATAGAATGCCTCCAGCTGAACTTAAGGAAGTAAAGATTCAGCTCCAAGTGTTGCTTGACATTGGGTTCATTCGGCCCAGTGTGTCACCCTGGGGAGCCCCGGTTTTATTCGTCAAGAAGAAGGATGGATCTATGAGGATGTGCATCGACTACAGGGAATTGAACAAGCTGACGGTGAAGAATAAATATCCATTACCTAGGATCGATGATTTGTTCGATCAGCTTCAGGGGAAGACGGTCTTTTCTAAGATTGATCTCCGTTCGGGTTATCCTCAGTTGAGAATCCGAGAGGAGGACATTCCGAAGATGGCTTTCCGCACTAGGTATGGACATTGCAAATTTCTGGTTATGTCATTCGGACTAACCAATGCTCCTGCAGCATTCATGGACTTGATGAATAGAGTATTCAAGGATTTCCTCGATATCTGTGTGATTGTGTTTATCGACGACATCCTCGTGTACTCTCAATCAGAAGAGGAGCATGAGTTACATCTTCAGATGGTACTGCAACGTCTTCAAGAACATAAGCTTTATGCCAAGTTCAAGAAATGTGAGTTCAGGCTATCTCAGGTGTCCTTCCTAGGGCACATTGTGAGCAAGGATGGGATCAAGGTGGATCCCGGGAAGATTGAATCCGTCAGGGATTGGCCGAGACCGAAGACAGTGACAGAGATCAGAAGCTTCTTGGGTTTAGCTGGGTACTACCGTAGGTTCGTCGAAGGGTTCTCTAAAATTTCAATGCCCCTAACCGAGCTTACAAAGAAGAATCAGCGATTTATTTGGTCAGATAAATGCGAAGCTAGTTTTCAGGAGCTAAAGCAGAGGTTGATTACCGCTCCAGTACTAGCTTTGCCTTCAGACAGCGAGAAGTTCGTAGTTTATTGTGACGCATCCAATCAGGGTTTGGGGTGTGTATTGATGTAAGCCGATCGGGTCATCGCTTATGCCTCCCGTCAGTTAAAGGATTATGAACAGCGATACCCGACTCATGACCTAGAGTTGGCCGCGGTGGTTTTCGCCTTGAAGATTTGGCGGCATTATCTTTACGGGGAAAAGTGTGAGATCTATACCGACCATAAAAGTCTCAAATATTTCTTTACTCAGAAGGATTTGAATATGAGACAAAGGCGTTGGTTGGAATTAGTGAAAGATTACCACTGTGAAATCCTCTATCACCTCGGAAAGGCCAATGTAGTGGCCGATGCCCTGAGCAGAAAGGGTCCCGGGCAAGTAGCTAGTATGGTTCGGATCTCACCTCAGCTAGCAGAGGATATGGTTAGATCCAGCATTGAGTTTGTGGTAGGTCAGCTTCACAACTTAACGCTACAATCTGAGTTGTTGGAAAGAATAAAAGTCGCTCAGATGACGGATCCAGATTTAGTAAAGATCAGAGATGAGGTATTGGCTGGTCAAGCCAAGGATTTTTCAGTGTCAGACAGTGGGATGCTTTGGTATAAAGCCAGGGTTTGTGTTCCGAATAGTGTGGAACTTAGGAATGAGATCTTTGAGGAGGCTCATTCTACCCCGTATTCTCTTCATCCCGGCACCACTAAGATGTACCAAGATTTGAAACCGTGCTTCTGGTGGAGCGGTATGAAGAAGAATTTGGTAGAATTCGTATCGAGATGCCTCACTTGTCAGCAGATTAAGGCTGAACATCAAAGTCCAGCAGGGTTGTTGTAGCCTCTAACCCTACCAGAATGGAAATGGGAAGATATCACAATGGATTTTGTTGTCGGGTTACCTAGGACCACGGGTTTGTTTGATTCCATCTGGGTAGTGGTGGATCGATTTACGAAATTTGCTCATTTTCTGCCGGTTAGAACAACATTTACAGTGGATCAGTTGGCAGAATTGTATGTTAGGTAGATCGTAAGACTTCACGGGGTACCGAAGTCTATAGTTTCAGACAGGGATCCGAAGTTCACCTCCAAATTTTGGCAAAGTTTGCAACGAGCAATGTGTACCAAGCTGAAATTTAGTACATCATTCCATCCTCAGACAGATGGTCAGTCCGAAAGGACAATTCAGATATTGGAGGACATGTTGAGAGCCTGTGTTATGGACTTTGAAGGCTCATGGAATAAGTATCTACCGTTGATAGAATTTTCTTACAACAACAGTTACCAGAGTACGATAGGGATGGCTCCCCATGAACTGTTATACGGTAGGAAATGTAGATCTCCTATCCACTAGGATGAGAAAGGGGAGAGGAAATACCGAGGTCCAGAGTCAGTGCAGCGGACCAATGAGGCAATAGAGAAGATAAAAGCTAGAATGCTTGCCTCACAGAGCAGACAGAAGAATTACGCAGATCCGAAACGCAGAAATGTTGAGTTCCAAGTAGGGGACCATGTGTTTTTACGGGTATCTCCGATGAAGGGGATTAAACGTTTCGGGAAAAGAGGCAAGTTATGCCCTAGATTTACAGGACCTTTCGAGATTCTCGAGAAGATAGGTCAAGTGGCATATCGGTTAGCATTGCCTCCAGCTTTATCATCAGTTGAGAAAATACGTTTCAGATCCCTCTCATATACTCAGTTATGAGAGTCTTGAGCTTCAGCAAGACATGACTTATGAGGAACAGCCAGTGCAGATCCTGGATAGAAAGGATAAAGTCCTTCGGAATAAGACCATAGCGTTGGTCAAAGTTCTCTGGAGAAACAGCAAGGTGGAGGAAGCCACCTGGGAGCTAGAGTCAGATATGAGAGCTCAATATCCAGAGTTATTTAGGTTAGATTTTGGGGACGAAATCCTTTTAATGGGGGGATAGTTGTAAAGCCCGCTTAGTTTAATTTGGAAATTAGCAGTTAATCATGATTATTTATGAAAATTATTTATAGCTATTTAAATACTTTATTATTATACTGTTATTTATGGAATTCAGAAATGCATTGCTATGTTATTCAGTAGTTTTCATATTTTGCATTTCCGGTGCCCGGTATTTTGGAACTCGGCGTTTGGCTCAGTAGAAATCACAACTTAGTATGTTAGTAGTTTGGGACGGGTTATTAGACATTGGGAATGTCGGGAGTGGCCGGGAATTTAGAATTTCCCAAAAATACCCCTTTAGTGTTTATTATGTGGTTTTAGTGTGGAGGGGCAAATTGGTCTTTTTGCCCCATTGATGTTTTGTCTTTTAGTGAGTTTATTAAATGGAAAATAAAGGTTTATTTTATTAATAAATGGCTGAAATGTTTGATATATGTTTATTTTATTTCATTTTTCTCATTTTACAAAAAAAATCACAAAGTTAGAAATTCAAAACACTCTCTCTCTTTTCCTCTCTCTCTCTCGGCTAAGTGTGGGGATTCAAGGAGCTGGGTTTTTGCTCTGATTTTCAAGTAATTTCTCATTCAATCTAAGCATTCTTCAAGCTAGGTTAGCTTATCTTCTTTGTTTCTTTAAAAATTGTTGTGTTTTGATGATTTAAGTTGAGTAATGCATGATGTTTTGGTGATGTTGCTGCTGGTTATTGTTGTTGTTGTTGCTTTGATTAAAATGTTGAATTAAGTAGGTTTAATTAGATTGAATTGCATGCTTGAGTTCCTTGTTCTAGTTGGTTAGATTTTTATGTAAAAAGCTTGGGTTTTCAAAGAAAAATGGAGGTTTTGGTGGCTGTTATGTTTGCATGAATTTGATTCTAATTTCTGAGGTTGTAATTAGCTTGATATTGAGTTTGAAGCATAGTTTGAATGCATGTTAGGTGATTTTACTCAAGTTTGAGTTTAGAACTCAAAGCTTGAGCTTTAATGGTTTTTTTTCGTATCTGTGATTTCTGGGTTGTTTTGATGCCTTAGAAATGTTCTAGGGGAGGTATAGAAGAGGTCTGGAAGGTTTCATGTGATTTGGGGTTGAATTGTGCAAGTTATGAATTTTTGGGTATGCTGCCTGCGAGGAACCGGAATTCCGGTTGTGCATCCGGAATTCTGGATGAGGGTTCTGAATTTTCCAGAACCGAAATTCCGGTTGGGCAACCGGTCTACCGGTTGGGGAAAATTCAGGGACCCTAGTTTTCCTCGTTTTTATGTTTTAGGGGGTATTGCCATGCTTTTTATCGATAGGGAAACTTTTAGTTCCTAGTTTAAGTCCCCAGGAAGTGATTTAGCGTGTCACTTATAGTGTTGTGATTTTTATGGTTTAGGAGCATGTAATCCGCCGCTCAGCTAAAGTTCCAGTCAGGTTGACCGGCACACCTGAATTTGGAATCCAGGTAAGATTAGTATAACAGTATGCATATGTAGATTACATGTTTAGCGTGCATGTAGGAAGCCTATTAGATTACATTAGTTATGTATGTTACCTTCGAACCATCCAACCCTGTCACGTCGGTACAGGCTGGAGTATGACCAGCAGCCGGAGTATGACCGGTTCGACCGATCAGGCTGACACTTGGTTGGTGGTTCCATACTATTGACGTATCCTGTCGGTACAGGCTGGAGTATGACCAGCAGCCAGAGTATGACCGGTTCGACCGATCAGGAGGATATAGTAACACGTCGGTACAGGCTGGAGTATGACCAGCAGCCGGGGTATGACCGGTTCGACCGATCAGGCTGTTACGTGTCAATAGTACCGTCCCTATGAACGTTCAGAACTCAGTACCATGTTGGACATGGCAGTAGTGGCTCAGTACCGTGTTGGACACGGCAGTAGCGGGACTCAGTATCGTGTTGGACACGGCAGTTAGGGTTGTGATCAGGGGTATGGGTGTCTAATCATGACCGTTTATGTATGAGTATTATTATACTTTTCTTACTGAGTCTGTCGACTCAAAGTTCTACGTTGATGTGTAGGTAAAGGCAAGGCTAGAGCTGATGGACCGTGAGCGAGCTTATGAAGGTTGTACATGTCGGGGCGGTTAGGCCTGGAGCGTACGATCATCGGGACAGCAAGGCTGATTTTGTAACTCGTCGCTAGGCGACATTTATTTTGTGTATCAGTTAAACAGTTAAATATTTTTGTAAATGGTTTTGTAATCGGGATCCCGAGTATTTTGTATAAATATTTTACAAGTTTAATTAAAAAGCAAAAATTTTAATTAATCACGTTTTCCATAAACCTCGTTGACTAGCAACGAGCTGCACAACATGTTTAAAAATCACATAATATGCCTATGTTAGTTAGGGTGTTACAACATTATATTTATATGTTTGTATGTGTAAGTGTTTTTATTATTGATGCAAATTCTATAATATTTACAACTTTTCATAGAGTTATATTATATAAACACTAGAAATTATTTCTATGTTTATCAATAATTGTTCATTCTCATACAATTATTAAGAATTTGTTTAATAAAAGGATCTTATGATCTGATAGGGGTGGAGAAAAGTTAAGAAAACTATGCAGTTCAACGATCTTTTATATTTAATGAACTCTGGATAGTATTCAACTCCACATAAACTCTATCACACTAAGAGAATCATGATCTTTACAACCTTTAGTGGTGGATCATAATCTCTATATACTTAGGGGTGGAGGTTATCCATAGTACCCTATATGTATATTCTTAGGGGTGGAGTCTATTCCACCATTCCCTATAAAACACATATCTTGTTTAAACATAGAAGTAATATAATGAGTTAGCTATTGTCAATATAAATTCTTGATCTTGATTGTATGTTCTATTTCGTTTTTACTGTTGTAAGTAAAAGTTTGATACCTTTGAAAGTTCTTTGTTAAAGTTTCACACTACCTTAATTGAGTGGGAGAATTTTAAAGTTCTATACCCATCTTCATTAGGTTGATAATTGTGATAGGTACTTAAGAACACTACTGAAAAGCAAATCTAACCATTCACATGGATAGGTATAGCTTATCAGAATTATGAGAATAAGATAAAGAACTCTAGTTCAGTCCATTCGAATGACTTGAAACAAGGAATTCTTAATCCTCATAAAAATTTGATGGTATCTTAATTTTGATTACTTTATCTCTGGCATGTATTTTTCACTTCAAATACTAGTCTGCTATGTTGATGACTTAGTCTTGACTTAAAGTTTCAGACTAATACAAAAGTCACAACTAGGTAACTCTCTAAACAATCAGAGGTTAAAAGTATTATTTAACCAGACATCTGCTATTGAGTGGGAGCTATCTGAGATGTAATCAAATAGGGAACATTAGAAGATATTCAAGAAGGATTTATGAAAGTGATCTATATGTTAGATATTAAGGAACTGTGTATCAGTTTTCCTTGTATCTCACCATCTAATTTCGATTTATATAAGACGGTACTTACTTTGGGGGTGGAGGAATTATTGAATAATAATTCAAGCTCTACCAGAAAAGAATTGTAACTTGGTCTATTCGAAAATACCAGAAAGTTATATCACTGAAGAAAAGTCTACACTGTATTATCTCAATTACATATTTTAAAATATGAGAGAAATGTCTTCTGTTAATTCAGATGTACTTTTAAAACAGTAAAGATTTCAGTATCCCTTGATAAGTAAAGCATATAGTAAAGGATGTTTCATAAGTGTATTTATGAACTAGTTTCCAGAAGTTTGGGTGGATTCAAATATACTACACTTGATCTGAAGATCAAGACATCAGATTGACCTATTTGCACAGTTTGTTTTATATTAGTGCCAGTGGGAGTTTGTTGGGTTTTATGCCCTAAATAAAACTCTTTACAATCTGATTAGTTATCAAAATAAGAAATTTGAAGTGATTGATGTTTGCATGAATTTGAAATGCTAATGGTTTAATATGTTTAATATGTTTATTACATTCATACACACAAAATCAGTTAAATCCAGATCATATGTTTATTCACAATTACAGTATCGTCAACACAATGGAATGTGATTGTGATCATATGTATCAAAAGTTTTGGTCCCTGTTTCATCAGTGTTATTGGATTTACACTAATGTGATAATCAGCGATGATGTGTACTTACACTTGGAGTAAGTGTTATGTTCTTTCCAGGACATCAGTAGTTGATTTTAAGATTAAAAGAATCTAAATCCTGATATGCTTAGGCTCAACTCAGGAGTGCTATTCATGTTCTTAGATTTATTAGTTAAGCCTACTTTTGGGTCAGGGTGATACGTATATTTTGGGAACATGATAGTATGATTGAGTGGGAGTGCTGAACATAAATATGGAATCTATAGCTTCTACTGGTGTATAGAAGTCAAGTGATGATTCCCTTCGAGCTTAGCAAATAGAAGTTAATGGATGAGCTCTTGTTTAACTGACTAATTATTAGATCACTAAACACCATTTACAGGTAGCTAAGTGTTTTAAGGGGCAAAATACATTGAGGGGTGAGAACGGTAAAGAAATCCCATGTCGATGTAGATCATCTATATAGAGGATCTTTAAATCACAATAAGATTATAACAATGGTTAAATGAGATAGTATATTGATATTGTGGAACATACAATATGCTCTATACAAGTCTGAGAGTGCAATTCTAAGTTCTAAGAGTGGATTCAACGAAGAATTAATAAGTAGGAATTTACTTGGTAAATTTGGTTCACTTATTGGAAGCTCAACATATAGATCCATGGTCCCCATTCTAGTTGAGAACATTCTGCTTGTAAGACTCATTAATTGATTCGTGATTGATCAATTATAATTCTAAAGTTAGACTATGTCTAATTTTATGAATTTTCACTATTTAGGGGTGAAATTGTAAAAAAAAAGAGTTTCTAGGTTTATTTATTTATTAATAGACTTTATATGTCTAATTAATAATTAAATTAAATGACAATATTATTTAATAATCTATTTTAGTTATTAAATAATTAGTTTTGGCATTTAAAAGGTTAGAATTGAAAAATTGGCGTTTTTGAGAAAATAGAGATAAAATTTGATAAAATTGCAAAATCAAGTGAGGCCCAATAAACACCATGGCCGGCCACTTAGATTAGCTTTTTCAAATTAATATTTTCATTATTTTAATGCCAAATAAATCCTAACCTAAACCTAGTAGTCACAACACATCTTTGAATAAGCCTTTCTGACAGAAATTTCTCTCTTTAGAAAAATTTATCTAGTAGTGGCCGAAACCATCATTCTCTTTTCTCCTTCATCTTTTTCGTGACCCTAGTGAAAGAGTAAGTGCCCACACACAGCAAGCAGTAACTCAATCAAAGATTGGAAGACTGTGAAGGATCAAACTTGAAGAAGAAGGACATTCGGGCTCAGATCTCGATTATACTCTCCTACAGAAAGGATACAAGGGTTAGAGATCTGAGTGGAAGGAGACATTAATTCCGCTGCATCAATGTAAGGTTTTCTTAACTTTATATGTGTTTAATTTATCGTTTTAGAAAGTTCATATTTAGGGTGTTTAAACAACATACTTGTGAGTAGATCTAAGATCCTGGTAAAATAATTTTCCAACAGTCGGTACAGGCTGGAGTATGACCAGCAGCCGGAGTATGACCGGTTCGACCGATTAGGCTGATACTTAGGTTGGTGGTTCCGTACTATTTGACGTATCACGTCGGTACAGGCTGGAGTATGACCAGCAGCCGGAGTATGACCGGTTCGACCGATCAGGCTGATACTGTAACACGTTGGTACAGGCTGGAGTATGACCAGCAGCCGGAGTATGACCGGTTCGACCGATCAGGCTGTTACTTGTCAATGGTACTGTTCCCATGAAGGTTTAGAACTAAGTACCGTGTTGGAAACGGCAGTTAGGGGGACTCAGTATCGTGTTGGACACGGTAGTTAGGGTTATGATCAGGGGTATGGGCGTCTGATCATGACCGGGATTTATGTATGAGTATTATTATGCTTTTCTTACTGAGTCTGTTGACTCACAGTGCTATGTTTATGTGTAGGTAAAGGCAAGGCTAGAGCTGATGGACCGTGAACGAGCCTATGAAGATTGTACATGTCGGGGCGGTTAGGCCTGGAGCGTACGATCATCGGGACAGCGAGGCTATTTTTGTAACTAGTCGCTAGGCGACAAATATTTTGTATAAACAGTAAAATTTTGTAAATGATTTTGTAATCGGGATCCCGAGTCTTTTGTATAAATATTTTACAGGTTTAATTAAAAAGCAAAAATTTTAATTAATCACGTTTTCCATAAACCTCGTTGATTAGCAGCGAGCTGCACAGTATGTTTAAAAATCACGTAATACGCCTAAGCTAGTTAGGGTGTTACAGGATTTTAATCACTAGTGTCTTCCAAGTCATAAGAAGAGTGAGTTGCTTGAAACCCTCCCACTACGACAAGGTACCATGAATTATGTCTAAGAAAACTAAATGGTATTGAACACTTATGGAATACGATGATAGAACACTTATGGAATCAAGAAAAAATTATCTCCTTTATTTGCTACTTTGTTTTTCAGACTTAGTCATTTTCTTAGAAAAGTAGTATTTGTTTAAACAAACACTTTCTTATCTATTGACTATGGGATGTTCCACCCCTAATCACTTAGAATAGCTAACAAACATGCAAACCATGGTTAACAGTTCTAGCTTTTCTTAAGATTTGATTAGGTCATCCATGAATCAGGTAATGGTTTACACTATGTACCCAACTATTGCATCATTCAGAAATTGTATTACCATCGAAGGACTTAGGCAACGATTAGTAACTAATCATCAATATGTAATTGGAATTTCTGGGGAGGTAAGTTTGGATATAATTCAAAATCAACTTAATGATCTTTGAACTACATATCTACTAACTATTTCTCCACCCCTGTCAGTTCGCAAGATCGCTAACCACTTACCTTAATGGTTTCTCACCATTGCTAGAAATTCATGAAATTTTTCAAACATTTCAAATTTCTTTTTCATAAGGTAAAATCTAGAGTGATCGTTTTAAGAATATAACAAAAAACTCATATCCACCCCTGAATGTACATCCATCTGCGAATGAGATGAACTTACTTACGGTGGATATAGGCATATTAACTCTTTGCAGAGAATGATCTTGTCAAAACAACTATGAACAAGATACAAATTCCATAGATTTTTAAAATATGGTTGTGTCTTTTGATGACTGAGTTTTAGTTACATTAAAGAGTTCTTAGAATAGTGTAAGTGGATTCTGGTCACAGAATTCTAAACTCATATTCCTTACTCAAATACAGTTTGAATCCATTGATAGAAAATTGTTATTAAACACTTGTGAAAGTGTAACTGTATAATGAGTAATTCTTTCTTGGACCACCACTACTAATTTAACTCTAGGTCTGATTTGCCCATACAAGTAGGAGATTTTTAAGATTGAGGATTTATATCATTTTGGGATAGAATTTCGAGAATATAATCATATGCGTCATTTAATTTCTTAAGAGAAAAAATAGAATGACATGAAATGATTAATAGACCATTCATCCAATGATAGGTTATTGAGCTAATTCGAAATGAATAAGCTAAGAGGATCTAGGATAATTTTGTTTTTAAATAAGAATCCAACGATGCTTCGATTAGCGAGAATCAAAGTACTCTTATTTATACAATCTTCTTGTTTCATATTGTAAATACTAGTTTAAGGTGTCATCAATTGATGAACAACTAGATGTTGCATTTACAATATTTATCTTTCGAGATCTAATACTATTATGTTTGTCTAATGTTGACAATCCATTAGGAATTTATCCCATTAGAACAACAAATCAAGTTAGACAAACAATGAAGATTCGAAATTAAACTACAATTTAATAACAGAAAATAACATGGTTCAATATAAATTCATACATCGCCAGAGTAATCACCATCTTATCAGCAGACTTTCTAGCACAAAGGCATGTCTGGAAATCTGATGTGGTGTAGTCTAAGAGTTTCAAACACACCCTTATCGACTAACATATAGTTCCTCTTCTTAATCTTAAGATTTCCTTGATTGTCTTCCAATATTCCTCTCCTGGATTAATCTGATACCTACTCATTTTTCTCACTCAACAGCAGGTGTCTGGTCTAAGGCATACTAAAGCATATCTGAGACCTCTCACTGTTGATTTAAGAAATTCTTTCATGGCTTTATGTTTTCTGGAATAGTTGAGACTTTTCCTTAGATAAATAAAATCTACGCCTAGAAGTCGAGAAGCTTCTATAGATTGCCATTAAAAAGAAAAAGATTCAGCATCTTACTAAAGTAAGTTGCTTGCATTAGAGTAAGTAGTTACCAGGTTTACCATAAGCCATCGGTTTAGATAAACTCAAACCTATAATACTAGCAACAGGAAGTTTTCTTAAGTCCATTGAATAGACTTATTAACACAAATTTCCTTTTATGTCCTTGTAATATAAAACTTTAGGTTACTCCATGTGAATGGATCAAACCATAGTTCTATTGGCTTTTCTTCTTAGTTTCTTATTTTTACGATCAATTACTTGTTTAAACTCAAAATGGATTTTAATCACTAGTGTCTTCCAAGTCATAAGAAGAGTGAGTTCCTTGAAACCCTCCCACTACGACAAGGTACCATGAATTATGTCTAAGAAAACTAAATGGTATTGAACACTTATGGAATACGATGATAGAACACTTATGGACTCAAGAAAAAATTATCTCCTTTGTTTGCTACTTTGTTTTTCAGACTTAGTCATTTTCTTAGAAAAGTAGTATTTGTTTAAACAAACACTTTCTTATCTATTGACTATGGGATGTTCCACCCCTAATAACTTAGAATAGCTAACAAACATGCAAACCATGGTTAACAGTTCTAGCTTTTCTTAAGATTTGATTAGGTCATCCATGAATCAAGTAATGGTTTACACTATGTACCCAACTATTGCATCATTCAGAAATTGTATTACCATAGAAGGACTTAGGCAACGATTAGTAACTAATCATCGATATGTAATTGGAATTTCTTGGGAGGTAAGTTTTGACATATTTCAAAATCAACTTAATGATCTTTGAACTACATATCTTCTAACTATATCTCTACCCCTATCAGTTCGCAAGATCGCTAACCACTTACCTTAATGGTTTCTCACCATTGTTAGAAATTCATGAAATTTTTCAAACATTTCAAATTTCTTTTTCATAAGGTAAAATCTAGAGTGATCCTTTTAAGAATATAACGAACAACTCATATCCACCCTTGAATGTACATCCATCTGCGAATGAGATGAACTTACTTACGGTGGATATAGGCATATTAACTCTTTGCAGAGAATGATCTTGTCAAAACCACTATGAACAAGATACAAATTCCATAGATTTTAAAAATATGGTTGTGTCTTTTGAAGACTGAGTTTTAGTTACATTAAAGAGTTCTTAGAATAGTGTAACTGGATTCTAGTCACAGAATTCTAAACTCATATTCCATATAGTTTGAATCCATTGATAGAAAATTGTTATTAAACACTTGTGAAAGTGTAACTGTATAATGAGTAATTCTTTCTTGGACCACCACTACTAATTTAACTCTAAGTCTGATTCGCCCATACAAGTAGGAGATTTTTAAGATTGAGGATTTATATCATTTTGGGATAGAATTTCGAGAATATAATCATATGCGTCATTTAATTTCTTAAGAGAAAAAATAGAATGACGTGAAATGATTAATAGACCATTCATCCAATGATATGTTATTGAGCTAATTCGAAATGAATAAGCTAAGAGGAATTAGGATAATTTTGTTTATAAATAAGAATCCAACGATGCTTCGATTAGCGAGAATCAAAGTAATATTATTTATACAATCTTCTTGTTTCATATTGTAAATACTAGTTTAAGGTGTCATCAATTGATGAACAACTAGATGTTGCATTTACAATATTTATCTTTCGAGATCTAATACTATTATGTTTGTCTAATGTTGACAATCCATTAGGAATTTATCCCATTAGAACGACAAACACAGTTTGACCAACAATGAAGATTCGAAATTAAACTACAATTTAATAACAGAAAATAACATGGTTCAATATAAATTCATACATTGCCAGAGTAATCACCATCTTATCAGCAGACTTTCTAGCACAAAGGCAAGTCTTGAAATCTGATGTGGTGTAGTCTAAGAGTTTCAAACACACCCTTATCGACTAATATATAGTTCCTCTTCTTAATCTTAAGATTTCCTTGATTGTCTTCCAATATTCCTCTCCTGGATTAATCTGATACCTACTCATTTTTCTCACTCAATAGCAGGTGTCTGGTCTAAGGCATACTAAAGCATATCTGAGACCTCTCACTGTTTATTTAAGAAATTCTTTCATGGCTTTATGTTTTCTGGAATAGTTGAGACTTTTCCTTAGATAAATAAAATCTACGCCTAGAAGTCGAGAAGCTTCTATAGATTGCAATTAAAAAGAAAAAGATTCAGCATCTTACTAAAGTAAGTTGCTTGCATTAGAGTAAGTAGTTACCAGGTATACCATAAGCCATCGGTTTAGAAAAACTCAAACCTATAATACTAGAAACAGGAAGTTTTCTTAAGTCCATTGAATAGACTTATTAACAAAAATTTCCTTTTATGTCCTTGTAATATAAAACTTTAGGTTACTCCATGTGAACGGATCAAACCATAGTTCTATTGGCTTTTCTTCTTAGTTTCTTATTTTTACGATCAATTACTTGTTTAAACTCACAATGGATTTTAATCACTAGTGTCTTCCAAGTCATAAGAAGAGTGAGTTCCTTGAAACCCTCCCACTACGAAAGGGTACCATGAATTATGTCTAAGAAAACTAAATGGTACTGAACACTTATGGAATACGATGATAGAACACTTATGGAATCAAGAAAAAATTATCTCCTTTGTTTGCTACTTTGTTTTACAGACTTAGTCATTTGCTTAGAAAAGTAGTATTTGTTTAAACAAACACTTTCTTATCTATTGACTATGTGATGTTCCACCCCTAATCACTTAGAATAGCTAAAAAACATGGAAACCATGGTTAACAGTTCTAGCTTTTCTTAAGATTTGATTAGGTCATCCATGAATCAAGTAATGGTTTACACTATGTACCCAACTATTGCATCATTCAGAAATTGTACTACCATAGAAGGACTTAGGCAACGATTAGTAACTAATCATCGATATGTATTTGGAATTTCTTGGGAGGTAAGTTTTGACATATTTCAAAATCAACTTAATGATCTTTGAACTACATATCTTCTAACTATTTCTCCACCCCTATCAGTTCGCAAGATCGCTAACCACTTACCTTAATGGTTTCTCACCATTGCTAGAAATTCATGAAATTTTTCAAACATTTCAAATTTCTTTTTCATAAGGTAAAATCTAGAGTGATCGTTTTAAGAATATAACGAACAACTCATATCCACCGCTGAATGTACATCCATCTGCGAATGAGATGAACTTACTTACGATGGATATAGGCATATTAACTCTTTGCAGAGAATGATCTTGTCAAAACCACTATGAACAAGATACAAATTCCATAGATTTTTAAAATATGGTTGTGTCTTTTGATGACTGAGTTTTAGCTACATTAAAGAGTTCTTAGAATAGTGTAACTGGATTCTAGTCACAGAATTCTAAACTCATATTCCATATAGTTTGAATCCATTGATAGAAAATTGTTATTAAACACTTGTGAAAGTGTAACTGTATAATGAGTAATTCTTTCTTGGACCACCACTACTAATTTAACTCTAAGTCTGATTCGCCCATACAAGTAGGAGATTTTTAAGATTGAGGATTTATATCATTTTGGGATAGAATTTCGAGAATATAATCATATGCGTCATTTAATTTCTTAAGAGAAAAAATAGAATGACATGAAATGATTAATAGATCATTCATCCAATGATATGTTATTGAGCTAATTCGAAATGAATAAGCTAAGAGGAATTAGGATAATTTTGTTTTTAAATAAGAATCCAACGATGCTTCGATTAGCGAGAATCAAAGTAATATTATTTATACAATCTTCTTGTTTCATATTGTAAATACTAGTTTAAGGTGTCATCAATTGATGAACAACTAGATGTTGCTTTTACAATATTTATCTTTCGAGATCTAATACTATTATGTTTGTCTAATGTTGACAATCCCTTAGGAATTTATCCCATTAGAACAACAAACCAAGTTAGACCAACAATGAAGATTCGAAATTAAACTACAATTTAATAACAAAAAATAACATGGTTCAATATAAATTCATACATCGCCAGAGTAAGCACCATCTTATCAGCAGACTTTCTAGCACAAAGGCAAGTCTGGAAATCTGATGTAGTGTAGTCTAAGAGTTTCAAACACACCCTTATCGACTAACATATAGTTCCTCTTCTTAATCTTAAGATTTCCTTGATTGTCTTCCAATATTCCTGTCCTAGATTAATCTGATACCTACTCATTTTTCTCACTCAACAGTAGGTGTCTGGTCTAAGGCATACTAAAGCATATCTGAGACCTCTCACTGTTGATTTAAGAAATTCTTTCATGGCTTTATCTTTTCTGCAATAGTTGAGACTTTTCCTTAGATAAATAAAATCTATGCCTAGAAGTCGAGAAGCTTCTATAGATTTCCATTTAAAAGAAAAAGATTCAGCATCTTACTAAAGTAAGTTGCTTGCATTAGAGTAAGTAGTTACCAGGTATACCATAAGCCATCGGTTTAGATAAACTCAAACCTATAATACTAGAAACAGGAAGTTTTCTTAAGTCCATTGAATAGACTTATTAACGAAAATTTCCTTTTATGTCCTTGTAATATAAAACTTTAGGTTACTCCATGTGAACGGATCAAACCATAGTTCTATTGGCTTTTCTTCTTAGTTTCTTATTTTTACGATCAATTACTTGTTTAAACTCACAATGGATTTTAATCACTAGTGTCTTCCAAGTCATAAGAAGAGTGAGTTCCTTGAAACCCTCCCACTACGACAAGGTACCATGAATTATGTCTAAGAAAACTAAATGGTACTGAACACTTATGGAATACGATAATAGAACACTTATGGAATCAAGAAAAAATTATCTCCTTTGTTTGCTACTTTGTTTTACAGACTTAGTCATTTGCTTAGAAAAGTAGTATTTGTTTAAACAAACACTTTCTTATCTATTGACTATGTGATGTTCCACCCCTAATCACTTAGAATAGCTAAAAAACATGGAAACCATGGTTAACAGTTCTAGCTTTTCTTAAGATTTGATTAGGTCATCCATGAATCAAGTAATGGTTTACACTATGTACCCAACTATTGCATCATTCAGAAATTGTATTACCATAGAAGGACTTAGGCAACGATTAGTAACTAATCATCGATATGTAATTGGAATTTCTTGGGAGGTAAGTTTGGATATATTTCAAAATCAACTTAATGATCTTTGAACTACATATCTACTAACTATTTCTCCACCCCTATCAGTTCGCAAGATCGCTAACCACTTACCTTAATGGTTTCTCACCATTGCTAGAAATTCATGAAATTTTTCAAACATTTCAAATTTCTTTTTCATAAGGTAAAATCTAGAGTGATCGTTTTAAGAATATAACGAAAAACTCATATCCACCCCTGAATGTACATCCATCTGCGAATGAGATGAACTTACTTACGGTGGATATAGGCATATTAACTCTTTGCAGAGAATGATCTTGTCAAAACCACTATGAACAAGATACAAATTCCATAGATTTTTAAAATATGGTTGTGTCTTTTGATGACTGAGTTTTAGTTACATTAAAGAGTTCTTAGAATAGTGTAAGTGGATTCTGGTCACAAAATTCTAAACTCATATTCCTTACTCACATACAGTTTGAATCCATTGATAGAAAATGGTTATTAAACACTTGTGAAAGTGTAACTGTATAATGAATAATTCTTTCTTGGACCACCACTACTAATTTAACTCTAAGTCTGATTTGCCCATACAAGTAGGAGATTTTTAAGATTGAGGATTTATATCATTTTGGGATAGAATTTCGAGAATATAATCATATGCGTCATTTAATTTCTTAAGAGAAAAAATAGAATGACATGAAATGATTAATAGACCATTCATCCAATGATATGTTATTGAGCTAATTCGAAATGAATAAGCTAAGAGGAATTAGGATAATTTTGTTTTTAAATAAGAATCCAACGATGCTTCGATTAGCGAGAATCAAAGTAATCTTATTTGTACAATCTTCTTGTTTCATATTGTAAATACTAGTTTAAGGTGTCATCAATTGATGAACAACTAGATGTTGCTTTTACAATATTTATCTTTCGAGATCTAATACTATTATGTTTGTCTAATGTTGACAATCCCTTAGGAATTTATCCCATTAGAACAACAAACCAAGTTAGACCAACAATGAAGATTCGAAATTAAACTACAATTTAATAACAGAAAATAACATTGTTCAATATAAATTCGTACATCGCCAGAGTAATCACCATCTTATCAGCAGACTTTCTAGCACAAAGGCAAGTCTGGAAATCTGATGTGGTGTAGTCTAAGAGTTTCAAACACACCCTTATCGACTAACATATAGTTCCTCTTCTTAATCTTAAGATTTCCTTGATTGTCTTCCAATATTCCTGTCCTAGATTAATCTGATACCTACTCATTTTTCTCACTCAACAGTAGGTGTCTGGTCTAAGGCATACTAAAGCATATCTGAGACCTCTCACTGTTGATTTAAGAAATTCTTTCATGGCTTTATCTTTTCTGCAATAGTTGAGACTTTTCGTTAGATAAATAAAATCTATGCCTAGAAGTCGAGAAGCTTCTATAGATTTCCATTTAAAATAAAAAGATTCAGCATCTTACTAAAGTAAGTTGCTTGCATTAGAGTAAGTAGTTACCCGGTATACCATAAGCCATCGGTTTAGATAAACTCAAACCTATAATACTAGAAACAGGAAGTTTTCTTAAGTCCATTGAATAGAGTTATTAACGAAAATTTCCTTTTATGTCCTTGTAATATAAAACTTTAGGTTACTCCATGTGAATGGATCTGTAATATCAAGTTTAAAATAGTATTTAATTTTTTTTTTGTTTGGATATTAATTTTGCGAGGATAATTATCTTCATTTATTTGTGTGGTTAGTGAGTTGATATTATTGCTTAGAGTAGTTGTACCAATTTTATAAAGAAAGTTAAAGTTGTATTAACTACGAAAGTAAAATATTATGATATTTTCATAAGTAGGTAATCATTTAATTGAAGCCCAATATGAATGTTTATTAAGGTTTTATAAATTATTCAGTGGATTTTAATTAAGGGTATAGGTGATATCAAATAACATTATTATAGAAATAATGTTAAAAATTCGTAGGTTTGGATAAATTCGTAAGATTAAAAACTGTTTTACTAAAACGATTATATCTGGAGTTCTAGAGCTCGGATTGAGGTGATTTCAGTGGCGTTGGAAAGATAATTCAAAGATCTATCAATTATGTAGAAATAGATTGATCGTAATTTTAAATTTATTGGGGTCAAAGTTAAGCTAGAAAGTGACGACCTGTTAAGTTTAGTATAGAATCCGTAAGTTTTAAGATTCAAATTTAAAACTTATATCTAACAAATAAGATTTTTATTTAATTATTCTATTTACAGTTAAATTAGCAATAGATTATAAGGGTTATTTTATTATTTTCTTTTATAGGATTAATTAGATTATAAAACCTAAATCTATCACATTCTTGATACGTAATATGCAGAGCCTCTAACCCTAAGAAAAATAAATCTCAATCTCTTTCTTTCCGCCTGAACACAATTCTTAGAGAAGACACCCATAAAATCATATACCCTACAAGTTATTCATCTCGCTATCTATCAAAGATTTATAATTTTCCTTCTTGTTTCGTTCTCTTCGCCAAACAACACTCATGATTTTCATCAACCTAAGATTGAGATCATCATCAAATTCTAATAATTTGAGATTTCAAGATCTAGCACTGATTAAGAAGAGTCATCAAGAGGTAAGAGAGTTTTTCTACTTATTGTTGTGAACTTTTAGGTTAAACTATGAAATCTAGTTTTTTTTTATTTTTTCTGAAAATTATTGTCTTAGTAAAATAGTCATATCTCTCTCAATATTGATCCGTTTCCAGCGATTTTTGTATCGTTAGAAAGCTTATTCGATGATCTAAATGTTTTATGAAGAAACTATTCACCATTTCTGTAACACCCTAACTACCATAGGCGTATTACGTGATTTTTAAACGTACTGTGCAGCTCGTTGCTAATCAACGAGGTTTATGGAAAAACGTGATTAATTAAAATTTTGCTTTTTAATTAAACTTATAAAACAATATTACAAAAGACTCGGGATCCCGATTATAAAATTATTTACAAAAAGTTTTAACTGTTTAACTGTTACATGAAATAAAGGTCGCCTAACGACCAGTTACAAAAAAATCAGCCTTGCTGTCCCGAGGATCGTACGCTCCAGGCCTAACCGCCCCGACATGTACAATCTCATAAGCTCGCTCACGGTCCATCAGCTAAAGCCTTGCCTTTACCTACACATAAACGTAAACTGTGAGTCGACAGACTCAGTAAGAAAAGCATAATAATACTCATACATAATTCTAACTGCCGTGTCCAACACGATACTGAGTCCCGCTACTGCCATGTCCAACATGGTACTGAGCCACTACTGCCATGTCCAACATGGTACTGAGTTTTGAACGTTCACAGGGACGGTGCTATTGACAAGTATCCTCCTGATCGGTCGAACCGGTCATCCTCCATTCTTGGTCATACTCCGGCTGTACTGCGACGGGATAGGTCAATAGCACGGAACCACCAACCGAATGTCGGCTGATCGGTCGAGCCGGTCATACTCATTCTTGGTCATACTCCGGCTGTCTGCAGACGTGACAGGGTTGGATGGTTCGAAGCCAATATACATAACTATTGTAATCTAGTAGGCTTCCTACATGCACGCTAAACATGTAATCTACATATGCATACTGTTATACTAATCTTACCTGGATTCCGAATTCAGGTGTGCCGGTCAACCTGACTGGAACTTTTAGCTGAGTGGCGGATTACTGGCTCCTAAACCATAAAAATCAAAACGCTATAAGTGACACGCTAAATCACTTCCCGGGGACTTAAACTAGGAACCAAAAGTTTCCCTATCGATAAAAAGCATGGCAATACCCCTTAAAACATAAAAACGAGGAAAAACACGGGTTCTGAAAATTCCCCAACCGGCAGACCGGTTGCCCAACCGGAATTCCGGTTCTGGGAATTACTGGACCCTCATCCGGAATTCCGGTTGCACAACCGGAATTCCGGTTCCTCGCAGGAATTTTTCAAAAATTCCAAACTCAACCAAATCAAACCCAATTTATTCCAAACCTTCCAGACCTGCTCTAAATACCCCAAAGAACAAATCCAAGGCATCAAACTAACCCAGAAATCACAGATACACAAATTGCCATTAAAGCTCAAGCTTTGAGTTCTAAAATCAAACTTGAGCAAATCCCACAAACATGCAATCAAACCTGGTTAATTCTACTTAAATATGCATGAATAAGCTTCTGAAAACAAACAAGAACAACAGCAACAACATAGTAACAGATTACACAACATTTCTTCAAAAATCATAACTTTTTGCATAGAAAACTCAAAGCTTACACAACCTAGCTAACATGCTTCACAACAGCTCAATTAACTTCAATTAAACATGCTTTACACCTCAGAAATCAACAACAAAACACATCAATAACAACAGCCACAAAAAGCATGCATTTACTCAATATTTCACCATCTTTTTAACAATTTTAAAGAAGGAATCAAGAGAAGCTAACCTAGCTTGAAGAATGCTTAGAATGGATGAGAGTTTGCTTGAAAATCAAAGAGAAAATCAGCTTCATGCACCCTAATGCTTCAGCCGAAATGGAGAGAAGACTTGAGAGAGTTTTCTTTTTCAAAGTTTTTTCTAATTTTTGCTAAGTGTAGAAATGTGAAGAATAAATGAATAATGCCACATAAACTATTTTATTTCAGCGAAGTAAACATTAGAAATAAACATTTAATTTTCAAATAAAAGCCACTAAAAGACAAAACACTAATCGGGCAAAAAGACCATTTTGCACCTCCACCATAAAATCACATAAATCATACTAAAGGGGTATTTTTGGGAAATTCTGAATTCCCGGCCAATCCCGACATTCCCAATGTCTAAAACCCGTCCCCAAACTACTAACATACTAAGTTGTGATTTCTACTGAGCCAAACGCAGAGTTGTAAAATACCGGGCACCGGAAATGCAAAATATGAAAACTACTGAATAACATAACCATGCATTTCTGAATTCCAAAAATAACAGTAAAATAAATTATTTAAATAGCTATAAATAATTTCATAAATAATCATAATTAACTGATAAGTTCCAAATTAACTAAGCGGGCTTTACAACTATCCCCCCCTTAAAAGGATTTCGTCCCCGAAATCTAACCTGAATAACTCTGGATATTGAGCTCTCATATCTGTCTCTAGCTCCCAGGTGGCTTCCTCCACCTTGCTGTTTCTCCAGAGAACCTTGACCAATGCTATGGTCTTATTCCGAAGGACTTTATCCTTTCTATCCAGGATCTGCACTAGCTGTTCCTCATAAGTCATGTCTGGCTGAAGCTGAAGACTCTCATAACTGAGTATATGAGAGGGGTCTGAAACGTATTTTCTCAACATCGAGACATGGAATACGTTGTGAACTGCTAATAAGGCTGGAGGCAATGCTAACCGATATGCCACTTGACCTATCTTTTCGAGAATCTCGAAAGGTCCTGTAAATCTAGGGCATAACTTGCCTCTTTTCCCGAAACGTTTAATCCCCTTCATCGGAGATACCCGTAAAAACACATGTTCCCCTACTTGGAACTCAACATCTCTGCGTTTTGGATCTGCGTAACTCTTACATGCCTTTCTGTGAGGCAAGCATTCTAGCTTTTATCTTCTCTATTGCCTCATTGGTCCGCTGCACTGACTCTGGACCTAGGTATTTCCTTTCCCCTGTCTCATCCCAGTGGATAGGGGATCTACATTTCCTACCGTACAACAGTTCATAGGGAGCCATCCCTATTGTACTCTGATAACTGTTGTTGTACGCAAATTCTATCAACGGTAGATATTTATTCCATGAGCCTTCAAAGTCCATAACACAGGCTCTCAACATGTCCTCCAATATCTGAAGTGTCCTTTCTGACTGACCATCTGTCTGAGGATGGAATGCTGTACTGAATTTCAGCTTTGTACCCATTGCCCGTTGCAAGCTTTGCCAAAATTTGGAGGTGAACTTCGGATCCCTGTCCGAAACTATAGACTTCGGTACCCCGTGAAGTCTTACTATCTCTCTGACATATAACTCTGCCAACTGATCCACTGTAAATGTTGTTCTAACCGGCAGAAAATGAGCAGATTTCGTAAATTGATCCACCACTACCCAGATGGAATCAAATAAACCCGTGGTCCTAGGTAACCCGACCACAAAATCCATCGCAATATCCTTCCATTTCTATTCTGGTAGGGTTAGAGGCTGCAACAACCCTGCTGGTCTCTGATGTTCAGCCTTAATCTACTGACAAGTGAGGCATCTCGATACGAATTCTACCAAATTCTTCTTCATACCGCTCCACCAGAAGTACGGTTTCAAATCTTGGTACATCTTAGTGGTGCCGGGATGCAGAGAATACGGGGTAGAATGAGCCTCCTCAAAGATCTCATTTCTAAGTTCCACCTTTGTTCGGAACACAAACCACGACTTTATACAAAAGCATCCCACTTTGTCGACCTTGAAAAGTCTTTGGCTTGACCGGCCAACACCTCATCTCGGATCTTCACTAACTCCGGATCAGTCATCTGAGCGACTTTTATTCTTTCTAACAGATCAGATTGCAGCGTTAAGTTGTGAAGCTGACCTACCACAAACTCAATGCTGGATCTAACCATATCCTCTGCTAGCTGAGGTGAGATCTGAACCATACTAGCTACTTGCCCGGGACCCTTTCTGCTCAGGGCATCAGCCACTACATTGGCTTTTCCGGGATGATAGAGGATCTCACAATCGTAATCCTTTACTAATTCCAACCAACGCCTTTGTCTCATATTCAAATCCTTCTGAGTAAAGAAATACTTGAGACTTTTATGGTCGGTATAGATCTCACACTTCTCCCCGTAAAGGTAATGCCGCCAAATCTTCAGTGCAAAAACCACTGCGGCCAACTCTAGATCATGAGTCGGGTATCGCTGTTCATAATCCTTTAACTGACGGGAGGCATAAGCGATGACCCGATCGGCCTGCATCAATACACACCCCAAACCCTGTTTGGATGCGTCGCAATATACTACGAACTTCTCCTTGTCCGAAGGCAAAGCTAGCACTGGAGCGGTAATCAACCTCTGTTTCAGCTCCTGAAAACTAGCTTCGCATTTATCTGACAAGATAAACCGCTGATTCTTCTTTGTAAGCTCGGTTAGGGGCATTGAAATTTTGGAGAACCCTTCGACGAACCTACGGTAGTACCCAGCTAAACCCAAGAAGCTTCTGATCTCTGTCACTGTCTTCGGTCTCGGCCAATCCCTGACGGATTCAATCTTCCCGGGATCCACCTTGATCCCATCCTTGCTCACAATGTGCCCTAGGAAGGACACCTGAGATAGCCAGAACTCACATTTCTTGAACTTGGCATAAAGTTTATGTTCTCGAAGCCGTTGCAGTACCATCTGAAGATGTAACTCATGCTCCTCTTCTGATTGAGAGTACACGAGGATGTCGTCGATAAACACAATCACACAGATATCGAGGAAATCCTTGAATACTCTATTCATCAGGTCCATGAATGCTGCAGGAGCATTGGTTAGTCCGAATGACATAACCAGAAACTCGTAATGTCCATACCTAGTGCGGAAGGCCGTCTTCGGAATGTCCTCCTCTCGGATTCTCAACTGATGATAACCCGAACGGAGATCAATCTTAGAAAAGACCGTCTTCCCCTGAAGCTGATCGAACAAGTCATCGATCCTAGGTAATGGGTATTTATTCTTCACCGTCAGCTTTTTCAATTCCATGTAGTCGATGCACATCCTCATAGATCCATCTTCTTCTTGACGAATAAAACCGGGGCTCCCCAGGGTGACACACTGGGCCGAATGAACCCTATGTCAAGCAACCCTTGGAGCTGAATCTTCAATTCCTTAAGTTCAGCTGGAGCCATCCTATACGGGGCTTTGGAAACCGGTTCCACCCCTGGTGCCAAGTCAATCACGAAATCAATCTCCCGCTGAGGTGGTAACCCTGGAAGTTCTTCGGGAAAAACATCCAAAAATTCCCAAACCAGTCTGATGTCTTCTGGCCGAATGGTATCTGGCCGAGTGGTGTCCACCACCACGGCCAGAAACCCTAAGCAACCGCCGTGCAACAATTCTCTCGCTGACATAGCCGAGATCACCAGGATCCGAGATCCCTGAACTGAACCAACAAATACAAATGGTTCCTCACTTTTCGGTTGGAAGACCACCATCTTCCTTTTACAATCAATGCTCGCCGAATATTTAGATAGGAAATCCATTCCTAAAATAATATCGAATTCGACTAAACTCATCTCTATCAGATCAGCGCTTAACTCTCTACCATCTATCCTGATCGGCATAGACCTAATCCACCTATTGGAGATAACCAATTCTCCGCCAGGTAACAGGGTTCCAAACCCTGATTCATAACTATCATACGGTCTACCCAATTTACTAAAGACTCTGGCCGCCACATAAGAATGTGTAGCCCCAGAATCAAACAGCTCTGAATATAGCGAGTTGTTAATAAAAAGCTGACCTGTGACAACTGATGGGCTGGCATCTGCATCAGCCTGCGTGATAGCAAATACCCTGGCTGGAGTGGGTGTCACTGGAGCTCTCGGTGCCTCTGGTCGGAGTGGGGGACAATCACCCCGATGGTGCATCTTGCAGCTAGGGCACTCCGGATAGGAGAATCGGGTCTCAGTACCACCAGGATGACTCCCTCTGTTCTGGTTCCCCCGGAACCTCTTGTTCTGACTCGAGCCACCGGAAGCAGTGGGTGCTCTCTTCCTCTGATCAGTGGCCGAACCACTACTCCCCCTGCTATAGCCTGATGCAGGAGGGGTAGGAGCCCCGCCACTAACCGGAGTACTGGCTGATTCTGACATACACCCCACTGCGCCCTCAGCTCGCAGTGCCTTCTCCACCATCTGAGCATAGGTGGTGCTGTCGTCGGTGGTGATCATCAAGTCATGACTAATCCTGGCATTCAACCCGTCCAGATACTTCTCCTTCTTGCTGAAGTCGGTCGGCACAATTCCTGAGGCTAACCTCGCCAACCGATCAAACTGAGTAGTATACTCAGTGACGCTCATGTTCTCACGCTGGGTCAGGTGAGCGAACTCTTTCCTCTTGGCGCTTCTGACCGCCTCATTGTAATACTTTGCGTTGAAGAGTTCCTGGAACCTTTCCCAGGTCATGGTGGTGATGTCATGAATCTGAGACACCATGTCCCACCAGACAAAAGCGTCCTCCTGGAATTGGAATGTGGCGCACACCACTCTGTCGTTACCGGTGACACCCATGAAATTCAGAATCTTGGTGATCACCATCAGCCATTGCTCGGCTTTCATTACGTCTGGACCTCCCAAGAAAACCGGAGGTGCTTGCTTCCGGAACCGCTCATACAGAGGTTCCAATCTATGGGCCGCCACCACTATCTCGGCACAGGCGGCGAGCGAGGTGCCACTGGAACTACGGGCACAGGAACTGCAGGAGCACCCTGCTGTCTACACCTCTGAATCTCGAGGTCTTGTTCTTCGATCCGGGCTTGCATTTCCGCAAACCGCAACTCCCAGTTCCGGGCTCCCTGATCGGCTGGGGGAGCCTGGGCCGCCTGTGGTGGGTTCTCATCACCCCGACCACGAGCCCTGCCTCGGGGACCTCTACCTCGGCCCCTAGCAGGTGGGGGAAACTGAGCTCCCTGTCCTTGGTTCGACCCTACGGAGTTGCCCTGACTCCTGGTAGTCCGCCTGGCGTCCATCTGATTAGAACCGCCTGCGAAACCAAGAGTTGGCATATCAGGTCGTATTCAAGGAGAGCTTACTAATGCCGCTTAATTTGGAAATTATAAACGAAACATGCGCCTATTCTACTATCAGGCTACTAACATGCTTCCTAACAGGCTTTTCTTTTTCATAACTGAATAAAATAAACTACTAAAGCAATAAAGGCTTACTGAACCGTGAAACGAGCTAACTGCTGATGATGATTGTACATGTCGTGACGATCTTCGGAAGACAACCTGGCGGCTGTGATACCAAATTGTAACACCCTAACTACCATAGGCGTATTACGTGATTTTTAAACGTACTGTGCAGCTCGTTGCTAATCAACGAGGTTTATGGAAAAACGTGATTAATTAAAATTTTGCTTTTTAATTAAACTTATAAAACATTACAAAAGACTCGGGATCCCGATTATAAAATTATTTACAAAAAGTTTTAACTGTTTAACTGTTACATGAAATAAAGGTCGCCTAACGACTAGTTACAAAAAAATCAGCCTTGCTGTCCCGAGGATCGTACGCTCCAGGCCTAACTGCCCCGACATGTACAATCTCATAAGCTCGCTCACGGTCCATCAGCTAAAGCCTTGCCTTTACCTACACATAAACGTAAACTGTGAGTCGAGAGACTCAGTAAGAAAAGCATAATAATACTCATACATAATTCTAACTGTCGTGTCCAACACGATACTGAGTCCCGCTACTGCCATGTCCAACATGGTGCGAGCCACTACCGCCATGTCCAACATGGTGCGAGTTTTGAACGTTCACGGGGACGGTGCTATTGACAAGTATCCTCCTGATCGGTCGAACCAGTCATACTCCATTCTTGGTCATACTCCGGCTGTACCGACGGGATAGGTCAATAGCACGGAACCACCAACCGAATGTCGGCTGATCGGTCGAGCCGGTCATACTCATTCTTTGGTCATACTCCAGCCTGTACCGACGTGACAGGGTTGGATGGTTCGAAGCCAATATACATAACTAATGTAATCTAGTAGGCTTCCTACATGCACGCTAAACATGTAATCTACATATGCATACTGTTATACTAATCTTACCTGGATTCCGAATTCAGGTGTGCCGGTCAACCTGACTGGAACTTTTAGCTGAGTGGCGGATTACTGGCTCCTAAACCATAAAAATCACAACGCTATAAGTGACACGCTAAATCACTTCCCGGGGACTTAAACTAGGAACCAAAAGTTTCCCTATCGATAAAAAGCATGGCAATACCCCTTAAAACATAAAAACGAGGAAAAACACGGGTTCTGAAAATTCCCCAACCGGCAGACCGGTTGCCCAACCGGAATTCCGGTTCTGGGAATTACTGGACCCTCATCCGGAATTCCGGTTGCACAACCGGAATTCCGGTTCCTCGCAGGAATTTTTCAAAAATTCCAAACTCAACCAAATCAAACCCAATTTATTCCAAACCTTCCAGACCTGCTCTAAATACCCCAAAGAACAAATCCAAGGCATCAAACTAACCCAGAAATCACAGATACACAAATTGCCATTAAAGCTCAAGCTTTGAGTTCTAAACTCAAACTTGAGCAAATCCCACAAACATGCAATCAAACCTGGTTAATTCTACTTAAATATGCATGAATAAGCTTCTGAAAACAAACAAGAACAACAGCAACAACATAGTAACAGATTACACAACATTTCTTCAAAAATCATAACTTTTTGCATAGAAAACTCAAAGCTTACACAACCTAGCTAACATGCTTCACAACAGCTCAATTAACTTCAATTAAACATGCTTTACACCTCAGAAATCAACAACAAAACACAGCAATAACAACAGCCACAAAAAGCATGCATTTACTCAATATTTCACCATCTTTTTCACAATTTTAAAGAAGGAATCAAGAGAAGCTAACCTAGCTTGAAGAATGCTTAGAATGGATGAGAGTTTGCTTGAAAATCAAAGAGAAAATCAGCTTCATGCACCCTAATGCTTCAGCCGAAATGGAGAGAAGACTTGAGAGAGTTTTCTTTTTCAAAGTTTTTTCTAATTTTTGCTAAGTGTAGAAATGAGAAGAATAAATGAATAATGCCACATAAACTATTTTATTTCAGCGAAGTAAACATTAGAAATAAACATTTAATTTTCAAATAAAAGCCACTAAAAGACAAAACACTAATGGGGCAAAAAGACCATTTTGCCCCTCCACCATAAAATCACATAAATCATACTAAAGGGGTATTTTTGGGAAATTCTGAATTCCCGGCCAATCCCGACATTCCCAATGTCTAAAACCCGTCCCCAAACTACTAACATACTAAGTTGTGATTTCTACTGAGCCAAACGTCGAGTTCCAAAATACCGGGCACCGGAAATGCAACATAAGAACACTACTGAATAACATGACCATGCATTTCTGAATTCCAAAAATAACAGTAAAATAAATTATTTAAATAGCTATAAATAATTTCATAAATAATCATAATTAACTGATAATTTCCAAATTAACTAAGCGGGCTTTACAATTTCGGTGATATTCTATGTCGAAAATTATCATCTTTCTGATGTTATTGTAAATCGTTTTTTCATATTCCCAGAAAAAAATACTATCACTTAAAATACCATAACTCTCTCAATTCTCATCCATTTTTAATGATCTATATATGGTTTCAAAGCTTATTTGATTTCTCATAAGTTTCATGAAGAAACATTTCGTTAATTCAGAGTTATACTATGTCGAAAAGTTATTTTCCTTCTGTATCATTTGCTTCGTTTCTTGAATAATGTTCTTGCAAAACTGTTTTAGTAAAATTACAATATCTCTCTGAATATAATTCAAATTTTAAAGATTTTGGTATCATTGGAAAGAAAATTTCATTTCCTAAAACTTTCATGAAGATATTATCTTCTAGTTCTGAACCTTTCAATGCCAAAAGTTTGTATTTTCGCTAAGTCGTATAATTCGTTAATCCATATTCCTTCTCAGAAATAGTTTCAGTAAAACAATCATAACTCCTTCAGTTTTAATCCATTTTTAATTATCTTTATATCATTGGAAAGATAATGGAATTTCCTATAATTTTTATGAAGACAACTTTTACTGAATTAGTTTAGTTATTGGTCAAAAATAGTGATCTTTCTGCTGTACTGTAAGAGTACGAATTTTAATATTAGGGCCTTGACCCATGTCTTATTATAGGTAGTAGTGACGAGGTAACAAGTCTTAAGCAGTGGGATTTGAGGTAAGGAAATTAAGTAGTTTTATGTGTTTAACTGCATAATTTAAATTATTTGTCTATTGAAATATTATTTGTGATGTATTATTATGAATGTGTATATAGTACTGAGAATGTGTGGTATGGACACAATATGAGTTTGTGAATCGATATATATTATGGTTGGTACGATTTGTATGTTGTATGTTGTATGATGTATGTGGTGTGTTGTATCTTGTATGTTGTATGTTGTATGTTGTATGTTAACGTCTCAGGTACAAATGAGGGGCCATGGTGGGGTATGATACGGGGTAAGGCCGTTGAATGTAGAGATGCCCTACCCTACATTTGTCTGCTTCGTGTATGACATTGTTATGGTGGGGTATGATACAGTGATGTTACTGTTGAATATAGAGATACCCTATCCTATAACAATGGTAGGGCTACATAGGCCTAGGTTATTATATGGGCAGATTAGGCCCAGGATATTGTAGGGCCAGGCTAGGCCCGGGTTATGTAAGTAATGGCTATCATATGCCAATATTATGGTAAAGACATGATATGATTGAAATAATTTTTATATGTTATTGCTATGATTGTGCTATGAGTATGATGTCAGGGTTGTGGTCCCTACATATATGTAATGGTTTCGTTTAGTACAAATATATGGTATATGATATAGCTTTGCATATCTGAAGTTATTTAAATTACAATTATGAGCTAAGGTATATACTATTGTTAAGACTGGATGCGTTAATATTATAAAGAAACGTATTATTGTGAATTTTAAGATATGTTTAGTGTATTGAATGCTATTGTATGTTAAGCATTTCCTTACTGGGCTTTTAGCTCACCCCGGTACTTTCTCCCTACAGGCAATAGACAGGGAACATTGAATGTAAGTTTGATGAGTTGGGTCAGTTCTGGTATGTATACTGCGAGGGGCTATGGACGAGCAAATGGTCTAGAACGCCGGTGGAGCCTTGATTTTTGTTTTTTTTTAGTAAAGTAATCTGAGCTCAGTGGGATGTTACAAATTTATTTTTTTTTTTTAAGAAAAATACACTCAACTACTTATTTTGTTTTTATATAAAAGATCATTCACCTTTTTGCATATTTATTGTAAAACCCACTGTGTATTTTCAAACAGCTTTGAATCTTTTTAAGTTAATGCATCAAAATTAGCACTTTGTAAAATAAGGCAAAATATTGGGGCGTTACAGGATCAAACCATAGTTCTATTGGCTTTTCTTCTTAGTTTCTTATTTTTACGATCAATTAATTGTTTAAACTCATAATGTATTTTAATCACTAGTGTGTTCCAAGTCATAAGAAGAGTGAGTTCCTTGAAACCCTCCCACTACGACAAGGTACCATGAATTATGTCCAAGAAAACTAAATGGTATTGAACCCTTATGGAATACGATGATAGAACACTTATGGAATCAAGAAAAAATTATCTCCTTTGTTTGCTACTTTGTTTTCAGACTTAGTCATTTTCTTAGAAAAGTAGTATTTGTTTAAACAAACACTTTCTTATCCATTGACTATGGGATGTTCCACCCCTAATTACTTAGAATAGCTAACAAACATGCAAACCATGGTTAGCAGTTCTAGCTTTTCTTAAGATTTGATTAGGTCATCCATGAATCAAGTAATGGCTTACACTATGTACCCAACTATTGCATCATTTAGAAATTGTATTACCATAGAAGGACTTAGGCAACGATTAGTAACTAATCATCGATATGTCATTGGAATTTCTTGGGAGGTAAGTTTGGATATAATTCAAAATCAAATTAATGATCTTTGAACTACATATCTACTAACTATTTCTCCACCCCTATCAGTTCGCAAGATCGCTAACCACTTACCTTAATGGTTTCTCACAATTGCTAGAAATTCATGAAATTTTTCAAACATTTCAAATTTCTTTTTCATAAGGTAAAATCTAGAGTGATCATTTTAAGAATATAATGAAAAACTCCTATCCACCCCTGAATGTACATCCATCTGCGAATGAGATGAACTTACTTACGGTGGATATAGGCATATTAACTCTTTGCAGAGAATGATCTTGTCAAAACCACTATGAACAAGATACAAATTCCATAGATTTTTAAAATATGGTTGTGTCTTTTGATGACTGCGTTTTAGTTACATTAAAGAGTTCTTAGAATAGTATAAGTGGATTCTGGTCACAGAATTCTAAACTCATATTCCTTACTCACATACAATTTGAATCCATTGATAGAAAATGGTTATTAAACACTTGTGAAGGTGTAATTGTATAATAAATAATTCTTTCTTGGACCACCACTACTAATTTAACTCTAAGTCTGATTTGCCCATACAAGTAGGAGATTTTTAAGATTGAGGATTTATATTATTTTGGGATAGAATTTCGGGAATATAAGCATGTGCGTCATTTAATTTCTTAAGAGAAAAAATAGAATGACCTAAAATGATTAATAGACAATTCATCCAATGATATGTTAGTTAGCTAATTCGAAATAAATAAGCTAAGAGGAATTAGGATAATTTTGTTTTTAAATAAGAATCCAACGATGCTTTGATTAGCGAGAATCAAAGTGATCTTATTTATACAATCTTCTTGTTTCATATTGTAAATACTAGTTTAAGGTGTCATCAATTGATGAACAAGTAGATGTTGCATTTACAATATTTATCTTTCGAGATCTAATACTGTTATGTTTGTCTAATGTTGACAATCCATTAGGAATTTATCCCATTAGAACAACAAACCAAGTTAGACCAACAATGAAGATTCGAAATTAAACTACAATTTAATAACAGAAAATAACAGGGTTCAATATAAATTCATACATCGCCAGAGTAATCACCATCTTATCAGCAGACTTTCTAGCACAAAGGCAAGTCTGGAAATCTGATGTGGTGTAGTCTAAGAGTTTCAAACACACCCTTATCGACTAACATATAGTTCCCCTTCTTAATCTTAAGATTTCCTTGATTGTCTTCCAATATTCCTCTCCTTGATTAATCTGATACCTACTCATTTTTCTCACTCAACAGCAGGTGTCTGGTCTAAGGCATACTAAAGCATATTGAGACCTCTTACTGTTGATTTAAGAAATTCTTTCATGGCTTTATCTTTTCTGGAATAGTTGAGACTTTTCCTTAGATAAATAAAATCTCTGCCTAGAAGTCGCGAAGCTTCTATAGATTGCCATTAAAAAGAAAAAGATTCAGCATCTTACTAAAGTAAGTTGCTTGCATTAGAGTAAGTAGTTACCAAGTATACCATAAGCCATCCGTTTAGATAAACTCAAACCTATAATACTAGAAACAGGAAGTTTTCTTAAGTCCATTGAATAGACTTATTAACGAAAATTTCCTTTTATGTCCTTGTAATATAAAACTTTAGGTTACTCCACGTTACAGGATCAAACCATAGTTCTATTGGCTTTTCTTCTTAGTTTCTTATTTTTACGATCAATTACTAGTTTAAACTCACAATGGATTTTAATCACTAGTGTCTTCCAAGTCATAAGAAGAGTGAGTTCCTTGAAACCCTCCCACTACGACAAGGTACCATGAATTATGTCCAAGAAAACTAAATGGTATTGAACACTTATGGAATACGATGATAGAACACTTATGGAATCAAGAAAAAATTATCTCCTTTGTTTGCTACTTTGTTTTTCAGACTTAGTCATTTTCTTAGAAAAGTAGTATTTGTTTAAACAAACACTTTCTTATCTATTGACTATGGGATGTTCCACCCCTAATCACTTAGAATAGCTAAAAAACATGGAAACCATGGTTAACAGTTCTAGCTTTTCTTAAGATTTGATTAGGTCATCCATGAATCAAGTAATTGTTTACACTATGTACCCAACTATTGCATCATTCATAAATTGTATTACCATAGAAGGACTTAGGCAACAATTAGTAGCTAATCATCGATATGTAATTGGAATTTCTTGGGAGGTAAGTTTGGATATAATTCAAAATGAACTTAATGATCTTTGAACAACATATCTAGTAACTATTTCTCCACCCCTATCAGTTCGCAAGATCACTAACCACTTACCTTAATGGTTTCTCACCATTGCTAGAAATTCATGAAATTTTTCGAACATTTCAAATTTCTTTTTCATCAGGTAAAATCTAGAGTGATCGTTTTAAGAATATAACGAAAAACTCATATCCACCCCTGAATGTACATCCATCAGCGAATGAGATCAACTTACTTACGGTGGATATAGGCATATTAACTCTTTGTAGAGAATGATCTTGTCAAAACCACTATGAACAAGATACAAATGCCATAGATTTTTAAAATATGGTTGTGTCTTTTGATGACTGAGTTTTAGTTACATTAAAGAGTTCTTAGAATAGTGTAAGTGGATTCTGGTCACAGAATTCTAAACTCATATTCCTTACTCACATACAGTTTGAATCCATTGATAGAAAATGGTTATTAAACACTTGTGAAAGTGTAACTGTATAATGAGTAATTCTTTCTTGGACCACCACTACAAATTTAACTCTAAGTCTAATTTGCCCATACAAGTAGGAGATTTTTAAGATTGAGGATTTATATCATTTTGGGATAGAATTTCGGGAATATAATCATATGCGTCATTTAATTTCTTAAGAGAAAAAATAGAATGACATGAAATGATTAATAGACCATTCATCCAATGATATGTTATTGAGCTAATTCGAAATGAATAAGCTAAGAGGAATTAGGATAATTTTGTTTTTAAATAAGAATCCAACGATGCTTCGATTAGCGAGAATCAAAGTAATGTTATTTATACAATCTTCTTGTTTCATATTGTAAATACTAGTTTAAGGTGTCATCAATTGATGAACAGCTAGATGTTGCATTTACAATATTTATCTTTCGAGATCTAATACTATTATGTTTGTCTAATGTTGACAATCCGTTAGGAATTTATCCCATTAGAACAACAAACCAAGTTAGACCAACAATGAAGATTCGAAATTAAACTACAATTTAATAACAGAAAATAACATGGTTCAATATAAATTCATACACAATTTAGAAATTATTAAACATATAACAAGTAGGAATGACAAGTGAAAATACTAAAACATACAATCCTAAATAATTTCCAAGGTCTTCAACAAACTGATATCAGTGTCCTGTTTAGGCGAGAGTCAGTGATACCATCCATTGAATAGAGTTGTCAGCTCATCCAAAATGATAAACATTCTAGCAACATTTTATTCGATCAAGATTGGAATCTAGCGTTGTCCTATTTAGGCGAGAGTCAAGGCTATTCTATCTTATGAGCTTCCACCATTGTTTCATACTTTTGTAAGTCAAATACAGTCGCCACCATTAGGGTGATCAATACTATATAAAACACTTACAAATAATATTATCTTTTGAGATTCTACGACGTTAAATTGCTAATGAACATTCCTCCATTAGGGAGGATGACTCACTAAAACAAGAACTATGTAGAACCAACAACGGAGATCGAATGTCCTAATAATAAAGTTCATTATTTAAAGTGTATTTTCTTCTAATATTTATTTTAAATATATATTTATTTATTTAAAATTTCCAATTTAGAATAAAAAATTCTAAATATAAATTTTAATTTAATATTTATAAAATTATACTTAGATGGATATGAAAATAACATGAATTATTTCCATCTTAGTAATAATTTCCAATAAATATTTAGAAAAATTATTCAATTTAAGTTGTTTCAAAATTAATTTAAATTAATTTACAACTCAAATTTAATTTTCTATAAATATATATTGCATTTCGAAAAATTGAAGTATATAAGAATACTACTTTCAAAAAATGCTTTAAAATAAAATAAAAATAAATCTTGGAAAAATTATCATAATTTTATGTTGGCCCAAAATTAATTAATAAAATTAATTTTCAACAAAAATATAATTTTCCTATTTAATTAAATATTTAAGAAAAATTTCAAATATTTAAGTATCATGATGAATATCAACTTAAATATTAATTTTCTATTTAATTAAATATCACTAGAAAAATACTTCAAGCAAAACGGATAATATCTATCTAGAGTACTTTCATTGACTAATTAATTCATTTTCTAATTATAATATATTTTAGTTCATTTATTTTAATTAATCATTAAATGAAAAATCATTGATTTAAGTTGGTCCAAATAAATAATTTTCAACTTTAATCTATTTTTCAAATAAAATTCAAAATTTCTGCATCAAAGTGATGCAATTTTGAAATTATGGGAAAAAGATTAATAAAATAAAATAAAATATATTTTGAAAATTATTAAAATTTAAGTTATTCTAAAATATGATTTCAAACTTAAAATAATTTTCAATTTAATTAAATGACATGAAAATAATAATATTTAAGTATCATGATGAAAATAAACTTAGATATTGAATTTTCAATTTAATTAAATGTATTAAATTTAATAAATAAATAATTAAGTATAGAGGAGAATTAATTATTAAGTCTAGTTTTTTTTTTTTTTTGATAAAAGGTGTTTATATCATAGAATCATAAATAGTTAGACCTCTCGGTCATTACAAAAAAGGGTTTCCGGGACAGAGTCAACCGGGAGAGACCCAAAAGTCTGATGGGAGAAAGCCCACCTAGCCACAATTATGGCAAAGTTACAAGATCTACTGATAAAAGAAAAACAACAACTACTAAAAGAGTGGGATGACTTAGTACAAAAGGAGATGTAGTTATCGATTTCCCAACGAGACCCCTTCCCATTGATGGCGTCGATAACCACACTCAAATCACTCTCTACTATTACATACTTAGAGCCGATATCCAGAGCAATCGTCACTTCCAAAGAGCAGGCCGACGCTTCACCACAAAGAACATCCGAAAAGTTCTCCCGAGCTGTCTGAACTCTAATTACTCTGCCAAGATGGTTCCTTGCCACAACCGCAATACACATACTAATCCAAACCCACTTTTACATCACAATTCAGCTTAATCCAATCCTGAGGAGGAGGGGACCAAGCTTCCTTTAAAGATGGGGTAGGACTTTGGAGCAAGGTATCATACATATCTGCATAAGAATTACAAATATTATCAATGCATTTGTTAAAATGAACAGGACAATTATTATGGACCTTCTCATTGCGCACCCTCCAAAAAGTATCCACTACAATAGAAGCATATAAGAATATATCATCGACACGAGCTCCTTTATGTTTTAGATCCTAGATGAACTTGACCCAATCCAAAGCTCGGATTCCTGTATCACACATCGGGTAAATACCCCAAGGAGATGAACGAAAGAAATGAAGAACCACCTCACAGGATAGAAACAAGTGTTCAATGGATTCAACACACCTTCCACAAAGGGGACATCTTTGATCCTCTATATGAAATCTAGTACCGATCACAGCTCTTACCGGGAGGGCACTAGACAGGATACACCACCATAAGCCCTTATGTCGCTCCAAAATTTTTCTATTCCAGAGTTTGTTCCAAAGCTTTGGGGCGACGTCACAGTGGGGAGCTCTTTCCAAGGCTTGAGCAAGATAGGCAGACTTGCACGAGAACTGCCCATGACTCTCTAGAGTCCATATCCATCTATCAACTCTGGCACCAGAGGGTTGCCCTCCTTTGAGAATAGTTGTAACTGTTTCATGGTCAAAACATTGATTCAACTTTTGGGTATCCCATTACCCATTGTCTAGAACAAGGTCTGCCACATGGTTAAGGTTGGGGGGGCACCCCCTCTTGGTTTCGGACAGAAACCTTTGTAGTGAGGAATCCAGGGGTCCCGCCAGATATTCGTAGTCTCTCCATTAGCTATTAACTTGCAAGCCTCTTTCCTCAAGATAGAATTAGCTTTCACAACACTCTTCCAGAACCAAGAATCAGAATTTTTGTACCTGCAGTTGAGAGAATCTTTGCCCCTAAGGTACTTGGCTTCCAGCACTCTGCAACATAAAGATTGGCTTCCGTTTAGGATATTCCACCCCCATTTTGATAAGAAAGCTTGGTTCATTTCTTTAGTTTTCCTGAAGCCCAACCGGCCTAAAGATTTTGGAAGGCACAGTTTATACCAAGCCTTAAGATGAATACCATGATTTCCTTTCTCGAAACCCCACCAGAAGTCTCGCACCAACCCATCTATCCGGTTGACCATTCAAGTAGAGAGTTTTGTGGTTTGCATAGCATACATAGGCAGCAACAGGCCCACAGATTTTATAAGAGTTGCACGCCCTACCTTTGACAAAGTTTTAGCCTTCCAACCTTGAAGCTTTGCCGTGAGATTGTCTAAATTAAAGGTGAAATCAACCTCCTTTTGCCTAGATCTGAATAGAGGCAGACCCAAATATTTTATGCACCCCTCTGGATAATCAATGTCCAAAGCTTCCTTGATATCACGCCGCATTTCCATTGGGGTGTTTTTACTAAAGAAAATGGTTGTCTTAAGCTGATTTACCAACTGACCCGACCAAGAACAGAAATTTTCTAGGCAACTCTAGAAACCATTTGCCTCAATTAAATTAGCTCTACCCACCAAAATTAAATCATCAGCAAAGAAAATGTGGGAGAGCACCGGGCCTCCCCTTCTAAGTTTTATCCCCTTGATGAAATCCCGGTCAAGAGAATTGGAGAACAATCTTGAAAGAACTTCAGCAGCCCAGATGAAAAGATAAGGGGAGAGAGGGTCTCCTTGACGAAGCCCACAAGAGGGGTTGATGTTCCCAACCTGACCCCCATTTAGACAGACGTTGAGGGTCGTCGTTGAAATACACTGCGAAATCCAAGGACGGAACCACGGAGGAATGCCAGAGCATTCTAAAACATGATCAATAAACCTGCAGCTCAGCCTGTCGTAAGCTTTAATAAGATCGATTTTGATAGCAAAGAGCCGCTCCTTACCTTTCTTCCTATTAAAGGAATGGATAATTTCTTGGATAATCACATTATTGTCATGGATCTTCGGCCCTGGAACAAAAGCAGCTTGCGTAGGGCAAATAATAGAAGGAAGAATAGGTTTTAACCTATTTGCTATGATCTTAGCTATAACCTTGTACACCACATTGCATAAAGAAATCAGCCTGAATTGGTTTGTACGTTTAGGGTTTTGGACCTTCGGGATGAGCACAATGTTCGTGGAATTAATCCCTCTATGCATTTTGCCACTCAAAAAGAAATCTTGAATCGCATCACAAAAATCAGCACCAATAGACTCCCAATAATGTTTATAAAACAAAACTGACATCCCATCCGGACTTGGAGCTTTATGGTTATTCATGGCGAACAGAGTTTTTTTGATCTAATCAGAACTAAGAGAGCAAACAAGAGCCTCCAACTCCTCTTGAGGGATTCGCTCTTGAAACAACTGGGAGCAATTGTAATCCAGACAAGTCACAGCCTCTGTAAATATACCCTTAAAGTAGTCCAAGAACTCTCTCCCTACGGCTTCCGCCCAGAGATCCAGACATTATCTTTGTTGATAATACTCTCAATGGCATTTCGTCATCCCTTAATTGTCGCCGAAAGGAAGAAAAACTTTGAGCATTTATCCCCATCTTTGAGCCAAGAGATTCTGGCCCTTTGTTTCCAATAGATCGCCTTTCTTTCTAACGACTCATTCAACTCTCGGCGAATAACAGTTCTTGACTCCAGTCTCGGGACCCAGCCGGCAGGCTCTGCAGAGAGTTAAGCTTATTCTCAAGCTCTTTTATAGCCACATCAAGCTTTCCGAATTGGGTTCTGCTCCAGTTAAAGAGGGCCACCCTAGTGGCCCCAACCTTTTTGAAGATTCTTGCAGGTGCCCAATTATGACTAACTGAATTCCAAGCATTGTTCACTACCAGATTGCTTCTAGCATCACGGGTCCACCCTTCCTCAAATTTGAAGCTTCTTTTATACTTGGTGACCTGACCATCCGACATTAAGCACAAAGGCCTATGATCGGTGTTGCAAGTATGGGACGAGCAGAGGATGGCCCTAGGAAATAAATTGAGTCAAGCGCAATTCACTAATCCTTTGTCCAACGCAGATTTCACATGATGCCTCCCAGACCTATGGTTATCCCAAGTCAAGTTGTCCCCTTGGATAGGAAAATTGATTAGACCTCGGGCGTCCAACAGGTTAGATATGATCGGGATGAAAGGATCCCAACCCGAGGAACCTTCTCTTTCAGAGGCACTAAGAACAAAGTTAGTATCACCCAGGGTCAGCCAGGGTCCCCCAAATCTGTTAGGATTTATGCCCTAAATAAAACTCTTTACAATCTGATTAGTTATCAATATAAGAAATTTGAAGTGATTGATGTTTGCATGAATTTTACATGCTAGTGGTTTAATATGTTTAATATGTTTATTACATTCATACACACAAAATCAGTTAAATCCAGATCATATGTTTATTCACAATTACAGTATCGTCAACACAATGGAATGTGATTGTGATCATATGAATCAAAAGTTTTGTCCCTGTTTCATCAGTGTTATTGGATTTACACTAATGTGATAATCAGCGATGATGTGTACTTACACTTGGAGTAAGTGTTATGTTCTTTCCAGGACATTAGTGAAGTATACTAGTTTCGAATGTATGGAGTATACATTGGACTGGACCGATATTGCAACTAAGTTAAGATATTACAAACTTACCGTTATACATAGCTTTCCAAGTCAATATCAGTAGTTGATCTTAAGATTAAAAAGAATCTAAATCCTGATATGCTTAGGCTCAACTCAGGAGTGCTATTCATGTTCTTAGATTTATTAGTTAAGCCTACCTTTGGGTCAGGGTGATACGTATATTTTGAGAACATGATAGTATGATTGAGTGGGAGTGGTGAACATAAATATGGAATCTATAGCTTCTACTGGTGTATAGAAGTTAAGTGATGATTTCCTTCGAGCTTAGCAAATAGAAGTAAATGGATGAGCTCTTGTTTAACTGACTAATTATTAGATCACTAAACACCATTTACAGGTAGCTAAGTGTTTTAAGGGGAAAAATACATTGAGGGGTGAGAACGGTAAAGAAATCCCATCTCGATGTAAATCATCTATATAGAGGATCTTTAAATCACAATAAGATTATAACAATGGTTAAATGAGATAGTATATTGGTATCGTGAAACATACAATATGCTCTATATAAGTCTGAGAGTGCAATTCTAAGTTCTAAGAGTGGATTCAACGAAGAATTAATAAGTAGGAATTTACTTGGTAAATTTGGTTCACTTATTGGAAGCTCAGCATATAGATCCATGGTCCCCATTCTAGTTGAGAACATTCTGCTTGTAAGACTCATTAATTGATTCGTGATTGATCAATTATAATTCTAAAGTTAGACTATGTCTGATTTTATGAATTTTCACTAAGCAGGGGTGAAATTGTAAGGAAAAGAGTTTTCTAGGTTTATTTATTTATTAATAGACTTTATATGTCTAATTAATAATTAAATTAAATGACAATATTATTTAATAATGTATTTTAGTTATTAAATAATTAGTTTTGGCATTTAAAAGGTTAGAATTGGAAAATTGGCATTTTTGAGAAAATAGAGATAAAATTTGATAAAATTGCAAAATTAAGTGAGGCCCATTACAACACCTAGGCCGGCCACTTAATATGATTTTTCAAATTATTATTTTCATTATTTTAATGCCAAATAATTCTAAACCTAGACCTAGTAGTTGCCTATAAATAGAAAGTGATGGCTCAGTCAAATCACAAGTTTTAGATTAGCTTTCTGACAGAAATTTCTCTCTTCAGAAAACTGAGCCTTCCTCACTCTCTACCTTGGCCGAAATCTCTCTCTCTCTTTTCCCTTCATCTTTTTCGTGACCCTAGTGAAAGAGTAAGTGCCCACACACAGCAAGCAGTAACTCAATCATAGATTGGAAGACTGTGAAGGATCAATGCTTGAAGAAAAAGGAGATTCGGGCTCAGATCTTGATTATACTCTGCTACAGAAAGGAATCAAGGGTTAGAGATCTGAGTGGAAGGAGACATTAATTCCGCTGCATCAATGTAAGGTTTTCTTAACTTTATATGTGTTTATTTTATCGTTTTAGAAAGTTCATATTTAGGATGTTAATAAACATACTTGTGAGTAGATCTAAGATCCTGGTAAAATAATTCCCAACAACTGGCCTCAGAGCCATGGTAATTGATTTACTTGCATGTAATTTGGACTTTAAAACGATTGTTTGTATGTTCTTTGGATGGTATCATGTTGTATTGAGTGTTATTTGATGATTGATTGATGTTTGTGAAATTTTCGTGAAAAATAATTGTTATTTCGGTTCTGCAATTATTTTGATTGGATAGTATGGAAAAAATTAAGCAAGTTAGCCTTTTACAGAACTCAATTTGGATTTTATTTGAATTAGTTATGATTTTTTGAAGATTTGACAAAATCGAAATTTGTCTTGATAGTTTCCTGCGATCGCAGAACTGTCCGTACAGTTTCGAATTTTTCCCTTTTTCTTCAATTTTTCATACTTTTTCATGGAATTAGCTTCCAATTTTTTGTATGGTTTTGTATATATACTATTACTATTCCTAATTCAATTCTAATTATCATTTTGAATTAATTTAATATTTTTTTTTTAATTTAATTCAATATATTAGTGTAATTTGAATTTGAATAGAATTAGTATTTATCTTTTTGCTTAAAAAATCTATCTTATTTTTAAATTTGATTATATTTTTTAAAAAAATTTAAGGTCAGATTTTTTAAGATATTTATAATATCTTTTGAGATATTTATAATATCCTTTAAGATATTTAAAAATATCTTATCTTTTAAGATATTTATAATATCTTTTAAGATATTTATAATATCTTTTAAAGATATTTATAATATCTTTTAAGATATTTAAAAAATATCTTATCTTTTAAGATATTTTAAAAATATCTTATCTATTAAGATTTTTTAAATCTTTTTAGATATTTTGACCTTATTTAAATTTAAAATAAGATATTTATAATCATGTAATTTTAAATAGATATAAGATATTTTGCTAACTTTTAAATTTTGTTATTTTATTTATTTAAATTAAATTTAAAATCTGAAAAGATATTTTATTTATCTTTTCTAATTTTTTATTTAATTTTTATTTTTAAAATAACATTTAATTTTTAAAAGTATAGCAAATTTTGAAATGATATTTAGGTTAATTTTAAATATTTTTTTTAAAATTTCGAAATTTAATTTTTTTTATTTCCGAAATTAAATTTTTTTTATTTTATTTTTCGAAAATTAAATTTTTTTTTAATTATTTATTTTTCGAAATTATTTATTTAAAATTAAATAAATCCTACTTCCAACTATCCATCTAACCTTGTTGCAGGAGTATGTGTTTTTAGCTTGTGTGTAAGTTTTAAAAACCTATTATTACTTGATTGCAAATAGCCATGGTTACTTTTTGCCAGATCTAATGATCTGATGGCTCCCTTGGTCAAGTAAATAATTTGTAACAGGTAAATTTTACAATCTTCTTTCATCTGTGTATGACCTAGCAACATGATAGGATCCATCCAAAGTGTGCCTGTGTGAGCCTATATGTTTATTTTGTTTTAATATAGATACATATAGGTTGTTGCTAAATAAAATATCACACCATGATAGATTTTATTTAGGTCCATTTAGTTTTTGGACCTATTCAATTAATAACAGTTATTCATTTTAAGGTTAAATTCCTCTCTTTTGGGCCTTGTGTGAGAGTTGGGTGCCATAGAAGTGGGTACGACATACTGAACCCAGCACCCCCTCACATGAACTACCCCAATTGTGAAGGCCCATTTGCCTGATTTGAATAACTGTACTAGGTTAATTACATTAGTTTGACCTAATAAAATTGAATTAGTAACATAATTAACTTTTAAAATATATGAAAATTTATTTTCATTTTAATATTTTAAAGTTAATTTTAAGAAAAACACTTTTAGTTTAGATATTATTTCTAGACAAACTATTTGTATTTTTCTTGTATTTAATTAAATATAGAATTTTAACTAACTAAGATTCTTTCTGGAGCTTATTTAATTAAATATTCCTATTTAAGTTATAAATTAGTTGTAACAACTGATTTTTCTTATCTAACTTAAATTTGAATATTTGATTTAAATTTTAAATCAAGTTGAGGAATCCTAGGCATTAGTTATTAAGGATTCTTAAGATATTTTTTAAGTTAATATCTTTTCAAATATTAACTTAAAATGGAATATTTTTTAGATATTTTTTGGTTAATATCTTTTCAAATATTAACTTTAAAAAGATATCTTCAAATTAAGTGGTTACAACTTAATTTGTGATATTTAATTAAATCTAGATTTGAAATTATTTAAGTTTTAGATTTTTTCTATATAACTTAAATTAGATATTTTTCAAATTTTGAAAAGATACTTAGTCAAATAAGATATTTTCTAGATAGTAGTTTCTAGACTACTTATTATTTCTAATATTTAAATAGGAAAATATTATACTTTTGTGAAATTAATTATTTAAATAATTAATTTTGGTACAATTTTATTAAGTATATTTTTCCTAGTATTAAATAGAAATTAATAATTAAGCCTTCTCTACACTTAATTATTTATTTCTTGAATTTAATACATTTAATTAACTTGAAAAATCTAAATATCTAAGTTGATTTTCATCATGATACTTAAATATTTATTGATTTTTCATGACACTTAATTAAAATAGAAAATTATTTTTAGGTTGAAATTTAATTTTTCAACTTAAATTTAAATAATTTTCAATATATATATTTTTCTTTATTTTATTAATCAACTTCGAAATTTGCATTTTAATTATGCAATATTTTCGAATTTTTTTTGAAAAATAGATTGAGTTGTAAATTAATTATTTATTTTAATTAATTCTTAGACCAACTCAAGTCAATGAATTTTTCATTTAATTGATTAATTTAAAATAAGTGAATTTAAAATATATATATTATTAGAAATTGAATTAACTAGTCAAAAGAATATCTAGATAGGTGATATTTTTGCTTGAAGTATTTCTTTTCTATTTTTTTATTATTTTCGAAAATTGTATAGTTTTTATACTTTAAATTTTCGAACCCAATAAATATATTCTCAAAGGAAATTTTTAAGTTGCTAATTATTTAATTCAACTTAAATTAATTTCCTTAATATTTATATTTAAGATTATTACTAAGATGGAAATAATTAATTTTATTTCAATCACCATCTAAGTATAATTTTATAAATATTATATTAAATTCTTATTTTTGAATTTTAATTCTTAAATAGAATTTAATGAGATTTATTTATTAGAATAATAAAGAAAATACATTTTAAACAATGAGCTTTATTATTATTAAGATATTCGATCTCCATTGTGGGTTTTACACCGCGTTTGTTTTAGTGAGTAATCCTCCCTAATGGAGCAACGTTCATTAGCAATTTCGCACCGTTTAATCTCGCATGATAAGTGGTTTGTAAGTGTTTTATATGGTATAGATCACCCTAATGGTGGCGACCATATTTGACTTGCAAATTGCGAAACAATGGTAGAAGCTCATGAGATAGAATAGCCTTGACTCTCGCCTAAACGGGACAACGCTGGATTTTGATCTTGATCGAATAAAAGGTTGCTAGAATGTTTAACATTTTAGATGAGCTGACAACTCTATTCAATGGATGGTAGCTTTGACTCTCGCCTAAACGGGACACTGATATCAGTTTGTTGAAAACCTTGGAAATTATTTAGGATTGAATTTTTTTTAAGTATTTTCTCATATCATTCCTACTTGGTATGTGCTTATAATTTCTGAATTGATTTTGTGTGTTAAACCATTATTAATTTCTATTTGTTGATTTCTATTATTTTGTAGTATCCTGTTTACCAAAATGAATCCCATGTTATCACTGTTGACTGAAAATAAGCTGAATGGATCTAACTTTAATAAATAGAATGAGAACATTAATATTGCTCTCATAGGAGAAAGTGCCTTGTTTGTTTTAACTGAGCCGTCACCTGAAGTGCCTGGGGACAATGCAACCAAAGCTGTGAAAGAAAAGTATGAGCGTTGGCAGAAGGCAAATGACAAAGCTCTATACTTTATGCTTTCTAGCATGGTTGACACCCTCAAAACTCGGTTTTCTAAAACTAAGAAGGCTGCTGAAGTTATGACGAAGTTAAATGAGCTATTCGGTAAGGCATCGCTTCAGTCACGCTTTGACGCGACTAAGAAGTACATCAATGCACGGATGGAACCTCATCAAAACGTGCGTGATCATGTTCTCCTCATGTCCAGTTATTTCCAAGAAGCCCAGGATCATGGTGCTGAAATGGACAGTGCTACTCAAGTTAGTCTTATCTTGAATAGCCTGACTCCTGCATTTCTACCATATACATCAAATTATGTCATGAATAAGAAGGAAATTGACTTTCATGAATTAGTCAATGACCTTCAAACTTATGAAAATTTGATTGGAGGACCCAAGAAGAAAGGGAGTAAACCTCATCCTCGTAATGGTAATGGGACGATAAAACCTGAAGCAAATGTTGCCTCTGCTTCAAAGCCCAAATCGAAGAAGAAGTGGAAGAACACCAAGAAGCAAACAAAAGTCATGAAAAAGACTGCTCCTTCTGGTGATACTACACTTAAAGGAAAGTGTTTCCACTGCAATGAAAAAGGTCATTGGAAACCCCAGTGTCCTAAACTTCTTGCAAAGAAACAAGGTATTTCCTTTCATAAACTTTAAGAGTTTTAGTGAATTATTATCCAATTGGATTTATGATTCTGGACTAACTTTGTTTATTTGTTTTCTTCTTCTTATGGGCCAAGCTACTTGAACTCAATTGAGTTGAATCAGCAAGCTGGACCAAGGGTGAAATCGTCCAGATGAAGATGAAGCTCTTCAATTTATTTTTTGAATTAATTGTTTTAGTTTAAAGACAATTTGGATTTCAAATTTTAGTCAGGGATATTTATCCCTGTTTTCTCTCAAATTGTTGCAATACATTTTTAATATTAATAAAGTTATTTTTTTTTCGAAATTCACGATTGCAAATTATGAGATTGAGCTTCATTTAATTTATCTTCATCAATTATTACCACATTATATTTGTATGTTTGTATGTGTAAGTGTTTTTATTATTGATGCAAATTCTATAATATTTACAACTCTTCATAGAGTTATATTATATAAACACTAGAAATTATTTCTATGTTTATCAATAATTGTTAATTCTCATACAATTATTAAGAATTTGTTTAATAAAAGGATCTTATGATCTGATAGGGGTGGAGAAAAGTTAAGAAAACTATGCAGTTCAACGATCTTTTATATCTAATGAACTCTGGATAGTATTCAACTCCACATAAACTCTATCACACTAAGAGAATCATGATCTTTACAACCTTTAGGGGTGGATCATAATCTCTATATACTTAGGGGTGGAGGTTATCCATAGTACCCTATATGTATATTCTTAGGGGCGGAGTCTATTCCACAATTCCCTATGAAACACATATCTTGTTTAAACATAGAAGTAATATAATGAATCAGCTATTGTCAATATAAATTCTTGATCTTGATTGTATGTTCCATTTCGATTTTACTGTTGTAAGTAAAAGTTTGATACCTTTGAAAGTTCTTTGTTAAAGTTTCACACTACCTTAATTGAGTGGGAGAATTTTAAAGTTCTATACCCATCTTCATTAGGTTGATAATTGTGATAAGTACTTAAGAACACTACTGAAAAGCAAATCTAACCATTCACATGGATAGGTATAGCTTATCAGAATTATGAGAATAAGATAAAGAACTCTAGTTCAGTCCATTCGAATGACTTGAACCAAGAATTCTTAATCCTCACAAAATTTGATGGTATGTTAATTTTGATTACTTTAATCTCTGGCATGTATTTTTCACTTCAAATACTAGTCTGCTATGTTGATGACTTAGTCTTAACTTAAAGTTTCAGACTAACACAAAAGTCACAACTAGGTAACTCTCCAAACAATCAGAGGTTAAAAGTATTATTTAACCAGACATCTGCTATTGAGTGGGAGCTATCTGAGATGTAATCAAATAGGGAACATTAGAAGATATTCAAGAAGGATTTATGTAAGTGATCTATATGTTAGATATTAAGGAACTGTGTATCAGTTATCCTTGTGTCTCACCATCTAATTTCGATTTCTATAAGATGGTGCTTACTTTGGGAGTGGAGGAATTATTGTATAATAATTCAAGCTCTACCAGAGAAGAACTATAACTTGGTCTATTCGAAAATACCAGAAAGTTATATCACTGAAGAAAAGTCTACACTGTATTATCTCAATTACATATTTTAAAATATGAGAGATATGTCTTCTGTTAATTTAGATGTACATTTAAAACAATAAAGATTTCAGTATCCCTTGATAAGTAAAGCATATAGTAAAGGATGTTTCATAAGAGTTTTTATGAACTAGTTTCCAGAAGTTTGGGTGGATTCAAATATACTACACTTGATCTGAAGATCGAGACATCAGATTGACCTATTTGCACAGTTTGTTTTATATTAGTGCAAGTGGGAGTTTGTTAGGATTTATGCCCTAAATAAAACTCTTTACAATCTGATTAGTTATCAATATAAGAAATTTGAAGTGATTGATGTTTGCATGAATTTTACATGCTAGTGGTTTAATATGTTTAATATGTTTATTACATTAATACACACAAAATTAGTTAAATCCAGATCATATGTTTATTCACAATTACAGTATCGTCAACACAGTGGAATGTGATTGTTATCATATGAATCAAAAGTTTTGGTCCCTGTTTCATCAGTGTTATTGGATTTACACTAATGTGATAATCAGCTATGATGTGTACTTACACTTGGAGTAAGTGTTATGTTCTTTCCAGGACATTAGTAAAGTATACTAGTTTCGAATGTATGGAGTATACATTGGGCTGGACCGATATTGCAACTAAGTTAAGATATTACAAACTTACCGTTATACATATCTTTCCAAGTCAATATCAGTAGTTGATCTTAAGATTAAAAAGAATCTAAATCCTGATATGCTTAGGCTCAACTCAGGAGTCCTATTCATGTTCTTAGATTTATTAGTTAAGCCTACCTTTGGGTTAGGGTGATACGTATATTTCGAGAACATGATAGTATGATTGAGTGGGAGTGCTGAACATAAATATGGAATCTATAGCTTCTACTGGTGTATAGAAGTTAAGTGATGATTCCCTTCGAGCTTAGCAAATAGAAGTAAATGGATGAGCTCTTGTTTAACTGACTAATTATTAGATCACTAAACACCATTTACAGGTAGCTAAGTGTTTTAAGGGGCAAAATACATTGAGGGGTGAGAACGGTAAAGAAATCCCATCTCGATGTAAATTGTAAAGCCTGCTTAGTTAATTTGGAAATTAGCAGTTGTTTATGATTAATTATGAAATTATTTATAGCTATTTAAATAATTTATTATGCTGTTATTATGGAATTCAGAAATGCATGGTCATGTTATTCAGTAGTTTTCTTATGTTGCATTTCCGGTGCCCGGTATTTTGGAACTCGGCGTTTGGCTCAGTAGAAATCACAACTTAGTATGTTAGGAGTTTGGGGACGGGTTTTAGACATTGGGAATGTCGGGAATGGCCGGGAATTTAGAATTTCCCAAAAATACCCCTTTAGTATGATTTATGTAGTTTTAAGGTGGAGGGGCAAAATGGTCTTTTTGCCCCATTAGTATTTTGTCTTTTGTGATTTTATGAAATGGAAAATAAATGTTTATTTGATTATTTGTTGGCTGAATTAAGTTGTTAAGTGGCTTCTATTTTCATTTCTCATTTTACAAAAAATATCACAAGTTAGAAAATTTGCAAAACTCTCTCTCTTTTCCTCTCTTTCTCTCTCGGCTGAAGGGTGGATTTAGGGCTGGGAAATTCTGATTTCAAGCTATTTTTCTTGCATTCTAAGTGTTCTTCAAATTCTTGGTAAAGTTCCTAAACCTTTCTTTTTGTAATTTTAGAAAAAATGATGAGAATATGTTGATGCATGCATGAGTTTGGTTGTTGTTGCTGCTGTATTTTGTGGTTATTTTCTGAGGTTAAAAGCATGATTTTTAGTTGGTAATTAAGCTACTTGTGAAGTATAATTCCTAGGTTGAGCATGCTAGAGTTTTATTATGCAAAAGTTTGGTTTTCAACATGAAAATTGTGTAATCTGTTTCTGTGATGTTGTTGTTGTTTTTAATAGTTTTCAGAGGTTATATTATGCTAGTTTAAGAGGATTTAAGCTAGTGGAATGCATGATTAGGTGGTTTTGCTCAAGTTTGAGTTTAGAACTCAAAGCTTGAGCTCCAATGGCATTTTTCGTGTTTGAGGTTTCTGGGGTGTTTTGATGCCTTGGATATGTTCTAGGGAAGGTATAGAGCAGGTCTGGAAAGTTTGAGGTGATTTGGGGTTGATTTGAGCAAGATATGAATATTTGATGTTGCTGTCTGCGAGGAACCGGAATTCCGGTTGTGCATCCGGAATTCCGGATGAGGGTCCTGAATTTCCAGAACCGGAATTTCGGTTGGGCAACCGGTCTACCGGTTGGGGATTTTTCAGAACCCGTGTTTTTCCTCGTTTTTATGTTTTAAGGGGTATTGCCATGCTTTTTATCGATAGGGAAACTTTTAGTTCCTAGTTTTAGTCCCCGGGAAGTGATTTAGCGTATCACTTATAGCGTTGTGATTTTTATTGTTTAGGAGCCGATGTCCGCCGCTCGGCTTCGGTTCTAGTCGGGTTGACCAAGACAAATTGAATTCGGAATCCGGAGTAAGATTAGTATAACGGTATGCATATGTAGATTACATGTTTAGCGTGCATGTAGGAAGCCTATTAGATTACATTAGTTGTATGTTGGCTTCGATCCATCCGACCCTGTCACGTCGGTACGGTGGAGTATGACCAACGGCGGAGTATGACCGGTTTGATCGATCAGCCGACACTTGGTTGGTGGTTCCGTGCTATTGACGTATCCCGTCGGTACAGCCGGAGTATGACCAGCGGCGGAGTATGACCGGTTCGACCGATAAGGTTGTTACGTGTCAATAGTACCGTCCCTATGAACGTTCGAACTCGCACCATGTTGGACATGGCAGTAGTGGCTCAGTACCATGTTGGACATGGCAGTAGCGGGACTCAGTATCGTGTTGGACACGGCAGTTAGAATTATGTATGAGTATTATTATGCTTTTCTTACTGAGTCTGTCGACTCACAGTTCTACGTTTATGTGTAGGTAAAGGCAAGGCTAAAGCTGATGGACCGTGAGCGAGCTTGTGAAGATTGTACATGTCGGGGCGGTTAGGCCTGGAGCGTACGATCATCGGGACAGCGAGGCTGATTTTTGTAACTGGTCGTTAGACGACTTTTATTTTGTATATCAGTTAAACAGTTAAATCTTTTTGTAAATGATTTTATTATCGGGATCCCGAGTCTTTTTTTATATTATTTTATAAGTTTAATTAAAAAGCAAAATTTTAATTAATCACGTTTTTCCATAAACCTCGTTGATTAGCAACGAGCTGCACAGCATGTTTAAAAAGCACGTAATACGCCTATGTTAGTTAGGGTGTTACAATTTGGTATCAGAGCCGCCAGGTTGTCTTCCGAAGATCGTCACGACATGTACAATCATCATCAGCAGTTAGCTCGTTTCACGGTTTAGTAAGCCTCTATTGCTTTAGTAGTTTATTTTATTCAGTTATGAAAAAGAAAAGCCTGTTAGGAAGCATGTTAGTAGCCTGATAGTAGAATAGGCGCATGTTTCGTTTTTAATTTCCAAATTAAGCGGCATTAGTAAAGCTCTCGATGATCGTGACCTGAAGTGCCAACTCGAGATTTCGAGGCGGTTCAGACTAGATGGACGCCAGACGAAATATTAGGAGTCAGGGCATCTCAGTCGGGTCAGATCAAGGTCGAGGAGCTCAGTTCCCCTCAAGTGTTTTGGGCCGAGGTAGAGGTCCCAGGGGCAGGGTTTGCGGTTGGAGGATGTTAACTCGCCGCAGGCTGCCCAAGTCAATCAAGAAGCCCAGAATTGGGAAGTTAGGTTTGCTAAAATGCAAGCCCGGATTGAAGAGCAAGACCTCGAGATTCAGAGGTTGAGACAGCAGGGTGCTCCCGCAGTTCCTGTGCCCGTAGTTCCAGTGGCACCTGCCTCGCCGCCTGTGCCGAGATAGTGGTGGCGGCCAGTAGATTGGAACCTTTGTACGAACAGTTCTGGAAGCAGGCACCTCCGGTTTTCCTGGGAGGTCCGGACGTGATGAAATCCGAGCAGTGGCTGACGGTGATCACCAAGATTCTAAACTTTATGGGTGTCACCGGGAACGACAGAGTGGTGAGTGCCACTTTTCAGTTTTAAGAAGACGCTCTAGTCTGGTGGGACATGGTGTCTCAGATCCATGACGTCATCACTATGACCTGGGAAAGGTTTTAGGAACTCTTCAGCGTTAAATGTTATAACGAGGCAGTCAGAAGCGCCAAGAGGAAAGAGTTCGCCCACCTGACCCAGCGAGAGAATATGAGCATGACGGAATATATTACTCAGTTCAGCTGGTTGGCGAGGTTAGCCTCGGGATTTGCGCCAACCGATTTCAGTAAGAAAGAAAATATCTCGATGGACTTAATGTGAAGATCAAGTATGACCTTATGATCACTACCGACGATAAGACCATCTAAGCTGAGATGGCGAAGAAAGCATGGTGAGCTGAGGGCGCAGCTAGATGTATGTGGAATCAGTTAGGACTCCGGAATATGGCGGGGCTCCTACCCCTTCTGCGTCAGGTTTCAGCAGGGGAGGTAGTGGTTCGGCCATGGACTGGAGGAGGAATCATCCACTGCATCCGGTGGCTCGAGGCAGAACAAGAGGTTCCGAGGGAACCAGAATCAAGACGATCGTCAGGGTAGTGTTAAGACCCGTTATTCCTACTGGAGTGTCTTATTAGTAAGAGGCATTCTCCGGGTGAGTGCTTGGGTCAAGGTTGTTTTTGTGTGGCTGCTAGAATCTCTAGTAAATTGGGTAGACCCTATGATAGATATGAATCAGGGTTTGGAACCCTGTTACCTGGCGGAGAATTGGTTATCTCCAATAGGTGGATTAGATCTATGCCGATCAGGATAGATGGTAGAGAGTTAAGCGCTGATCTGATAGAGATGAGTTTAGTCGAATTCGATATTATTTTAGGAATGGATTTCCTATCTAATTATTCGGCGAGCATTGACTGTAAAAGGAAGATGGTGGTCTTCCAACCAGAAAGTGAAGAATCGTTTGTATTTGTTGGTTCGCTTCAGGGATCTCGGATCCCAGTGATCTCGGCTATGTCAGCGAGAGAATGGTTGCACGGCGGTTGCTTAGGGTTTCTGGCCATGGTGGTGGGCACCACTCGGCCAGATACCTTTCGGCCAGAAGACATTATAGTGGTTCGGGAATTTTTGGACGTTTTTCCCGAAGAACTTCCAGGGTTACCACCTCAGCGGGAGATTGATTTTGTGATTGACTTGGCACCAGGGGTGGAACTGGTTTCCAAAGCCCCGTACTGAATGGCTCCAGCTGAACTTAAGGAATTAAAAATTCAGCTCCAAGGGTTGCTTGACATAGGGTTCTTTCAGCCCAGTGTGTCACCCTGGGGAGCCCCGGTTTTGTTCGTCAAGAAGAAGGATGGATCTATGAGGATGTGCATCGACTGCAGGGAATTGAACAAGCTGACGGTGAAGAATAAATATCCCTTACCTAGGATCGATGATTTGTTCGATCAGCTTCGGGGGAAGACGGTCTTTTTTAAGATTGATCTCCGTTCAGGTTATCATCAGTTGAGAATCCGAGAGGAGGACATTCCGAAGACGGCTTCCCGCACTAGGTATGGACATTATGAGTTTCTGGTTATGTCATTTGGACTAACCAATGCTCCTGCAGCATTCATGGACCTGATGAATAGAGTATTCAAGGATTTCCTCGATATCTGTGTGATTGTATTTATCGACGACATCCTCGTGTACTCTCAATCAGAAGATGAGCATGAGTTACGTCTTCAGATGGTACTGCAACGGCTTCGGGAACATAAGATTTATGCCAAGTTCAAGAAATGTGAGTTCTGGCTATCTCAGGTGCTCTTCCTAGGGTACATTGTGAGTAAAGATGGGATCAAGGTGGATCCCGGGAAGATTGAATCCGTCAGGGATTGGCCGAGACCGAAGACAGTGACAGAGATCAGAAGCTTCTTGGGTTTAGCTGGGTACTACCGTAGATTCGTCGAAGGGTTTTCTAAAATTTCAATGCCCCTAACCGAGCTTACAAAGAAGAATCAGCGATTTATTTGGTCAGACAAGTGTGAAGCTAGTTTTCAGGAGCTGAAACAGAGGTTGATTACCGCTCCAGTACTAGTTTTACCTTCGGACAAGGAGAAGTTCGTAGTATATTGCGACGCATCCAAACAGGGTTTGGGGTGTGTACTGATGCAAGCCGATCGGGTTATCGCTTATGCCTCCCGTCAGTTAAAGGATTATGAACAGCGATACCCGACTCATGATCTAGAGTTGGCCGTGGTGGTTTTTGCATTGAAGATTGGGCGGCATTACCTTTACGGGGAGAAGTGTGAGATCTATACCGACCATAAAAGTCTCAAGTATTTCTTTACTCAGAAGGAGTTGAATATGAGACAAAGGCGTTGGTTGGAATTAGTGAAGGATTACGATTGTGAGATCCTCTATCATCCCGGAAAAGCCAATGTAGTGGCCGATGCCCTGAGCAGAAAGGGTCCCGGGCAAGTAGCTAGTATGATTCAGATCTCACCTCAGCTAGCAGAGGATATGGTTAGATCCAGCATTGAGTTTGTGGTAGGTCAGCTACACAACTTATCGCTGCAATCTGATCTGATAGAACGAATAAAAGTCACTCAGATGACAGGTCCAGAGTTAGTAAAGGTCCGAGATGAGGTATTGGCTGGTCAAGCCAAGGACTATTCAGTGTCAGATAGTGGGATGCTTTTGTATAAAGCCAGGGTTTGTGTTCCGAGCAGCGTGGAACTTAGAAATGAGATCTTTGAGGAGGCTCATTCTATCCTATATTCTCTGCATCCCGGCACAACCAAGATGTACCAAGATTTGAAACCGTACTTCTGGTGGAACGGTATGAAGAAGAATTTGGTAGAATTCGTATCGAGATGCCTCAATTGTCAGCAGATTAAGGCTGAACATCAGAGACCAGCAGGGTTGTTGCAGCCTCTAACCCTACCAGAATGGAAATGGGAAGATATCACGATGGATTTTGTGGTCGGGTTACCTAGGACCACGGGTTTGTATGATTCCATCTGGGTAGTGGTGGACCGATTTACGAAATATGCTCATTTTCTGCCGGTTAGAACAACATTTTCAGTGGATCAGTTGGCAGAACTGTATATCAGAGAAATAGGAAGACTTCACGGGGTACCGAAGTCTATAGTTTCGGATAGGGATCCGAAGTTCACCTCCAAATTTTGGCAAAGTTTGCAACGGGCAATGGGTACGAGGCTGAAATTTAGTACAGCATTCCATCCTTAGAAAGATGGTCAGTCCGAAAGGACAATTCAGATATTGAAGGACATATTGAGAGCCTGTGTTATGGACTTTGAAGGCTCATGGAATAAGTATCTACCGTTGATAGAATTTTCGTACAACAACAGTTATCAGAGTACGATAGGGATGGCTCCCTATGAACTGTTATACGGTAGGAAATGTAGAGCCCCTATCCACTGGGATGAGACAGGGGAGAGGAAATACCTAGGTCCTGAGTCAGTACAGCGGACCAATGAGGTGATAGAGAAGATAAAAGCTAGAATGCTTGCCTCACAGAGCAGACAGAAGAGTTACGCAGATCCGAAACGCAGAGATGTTGAGTTCCAAGTAGGGGACCATGTGTTTTTACGGGTATCTCCGATGAAGGGGATTAAACGTTTCGGGAAAAGAGGCAAGTTGTGCCCTAGATTTACAGGACCTTTCAAGATTCTCGAGAAGATAGGTCAAGTGGCATATCGGTTAGCATTGCCTCTAGTCTTATCAGCAGTTCACAACGTATTCCATGTCTCGATGTTGAGAAAATACGTTTCAGACCCCTCTCATATACTCAGTTATGAGAGCCTTCAGCTACAGCCAGACATGACTTATGAGGAACAGCCAGTGCAGATCCTGGATAGAAAGGATAAAGTCCTTCGGAATAAGACCATAGCATTGGTCCAGGTTCTCTGGAGAAACAGCAAGGTGGAGGAAGCCACCTGGGAGCTAGAGTCAGATATGAGAGCTCAATATCCAGAGTCATTCAGGTTAGATTTCGGGGACGAAATCCTTTTAAGGGGGTGATAATTGTAAAGCCCGCTTAGTTAATTTGGAAATTAGCAGTTGTTTATGATTAATTATGAAATTATTTATAGCTATTTAAATAATTTATTATACTGTTATTTATGGAATTCAGAAATGCATTGCTATGTCATTCAGTAGTTTTCATATTTTGCATTTTCGGTGCCCGGTATTTTGGAACCCGGCGTTTGGCTAAGTAGAAATCACAACTTAGTATGTTAGTAGTTTGGGGACGTGTTTTAGACATTGGGAATGTCGGGAATGGCCGGGAATTTAGAATTTCCCAAAAATACCCCTTTAGTATGATTTATGTGGTTTTAAGGTGGAGGGAAAAAATGGTCTTTTTCCCCCATTAGTATTTTGTCTTTTGTGATTTTATGAAATGGAAAATAAATGTTTATTTGATTATTTGTTGGCTGAATTAAGTTGTTAAGTGGCTTCTATTTTCATTTCTCATTTTACAAAAAATATCACAAGTTAGAAAATTTGCAAAACTCTCTCTCTTTTCCTCTCTTTCTCTCTCGGCTGAAGGGTGGATTTAGGGCTGGGAAATTCTGATTTCAAGCTATTTTTCTTGCATTCTAAGTGTTCTTCAAATTCTTGGTAAAGTTCCTAAACCTTTCTTTTTGTAATTTTAGAAAAAATGATGAGAATATGTTGATGCATGCATGAGTTTGGTTGTTGTTGCTGCTGTATTTTGTGGTTATTTTCTGAGGTTAAAAGCATGATTTTTAGTTGGTAATTAAGCTACTTGTGAAGTATAATTCCTAGGTTGAGCATGCTAGAGTTTTATTATGCAAAAGTTTGGTTTTCAACATGAAAATTGTGTAATCTGTTTCTGTGATGTTGTTGTTGTTTTTAATAGTTTTCAGAGGTTATATTATGCTAGTTTAAGAGGATTTAAGCTAGTGGAATGCATGATTAGGTGGTTTTGCTCAAGTTTGAGTTTAGAACTCAAAGCTTGAGCTCCAATGTCATTTTTCGTGTTTGAGGTTTCTGGGGTGTTTTGATGCCTTGGATATGTTCTAGGGAAGGTATAGAGCAGGTCTGGAAAGTTTGAGGTGATTTGGGGTTGATTGGAGAAAGATATGAATATTTGATGTTGCTGTCTGCGAGGAACCGGAATTCCGGTTGTGCATCCGGAATTCCGGATGAGGGTCCTGACTTCCGTAACCGAATTCCGGTTGGGCAACCCGTCTACCGGTTGGGGATTTTTCAGAACCCGTGTTTTTCCTCGTTTTTATGTTTTAAGGGGTATTGCCATGCTTTTTATCGATAGGGAAACTTTTAGTTCCTAGTTTTAGTCCCCGGGAAGTGATTTAGCGTATCACTTATAGCGTTGTGATTTTTATGGTTTAGGAGCCAGTAATCCGCCGCTCAGCTTCAGTTCCAGTCAGGTTGACCGGCACAACTGAATTCGAAATCCAGGTAAGATTAGTATAACAGTATGCATATGTAGATTACATGTTTAGCGTGCATGTAGGAAGCCTATTAGATTACATTAGTTGTATGTTGGCTTCGAACCATCCAACTCTGTCACGTCGGTAAGACAGCCGGAGTATGACCAAGAATGAGTATGACCGGCTTGACCGATCAGCCGACACTTGGTTGGTGGTTCCGTGCTATTGACGTATCCCGTCGGTACAGCCGGAGTATGACCAGCGGCGGAGGATGACCGGTTCGACCGATCGGAGGATATAGTAACACGTCGGTACAGCCGGAGTATGACCGGCGGCGGAGTATGACCGGTTCGACCGATCAGGTTGTTACGTGTCAATAGTACCGTCCCTATGAACGTTCAGAACTCAGTACCATGTTAGACATGGCAGTAGTGGCTCAGTACCATGTTGGACATGGCGCATGCGGGACTCGGCATCGTGTTGGACACGGCAGTTAGAATTATGTATGAGTATTATTATGCTTTTCTTACTGAGTCTGTCGACTCACAGTTCTACGTTTATGTGTAGGTAAAGGCAAGGCTAAAGCTGATGGACCGTGAGCGAGCTTGTGAAGATTGTACATGTCGGGGCGGTTAGGCCTGGAGCGTACGATCATCGGGACAGCGAGGCTGATTTTTGTAACTGGTCGTTAGACGACTTTTATTTTGTATATCAGTTAAACAGTTAAATCTTTTTGTAAATGATTTTATTATCGGGATCCCGAGTCTTTTGTAATATTATTTTATAAGTTTAATTAAAAAGCAAAATTTTAATTAATCACGTTTTTCCATAAACCTCGTTGATTAGCAACGAGCTGCACAGCATGTTTAAAAAGCACGTAATACGCCTATGTTAGTTAGGGTGTTACATAAATTATCTATATAGAGGATCTTTAAATCTCAATAAGATTATAACAATGGTTAAATGAGATAGTATATGGGTATCGTGAAACATACAATATGCTCTATATAAGTCTGAGAGTGCAATTCTAAGTTCTAAGAGTGGATTCAACGAAGAATTAATAAGTAGGAATTTACTTGGTAAATTTGGTTCACTTATTGGAAGCTCAGCATATAGATCCATGGTCCCCATTCTAGTTGAGAACATTCTGCTTGTAAGACTCATTAATTGATTCGTGATTGATCAATTATAATTCTAAAGTTAGACTATGTCTGATTTTATGAATTTTCACTAAGCAGGGGTGAAATTGTAAGGAAAAGAGTTTTCTAGGTTTATTTATTTATTAATAGACTTTATATGTCTAATTAATAATTAAATTAAATGACAATATTATTTAATAATGTATTTTAGTTATTAAATAATTAGTTTTGGCATTTAAAAGGTTAGAATTGGAAAATTGGCATTTTTGAGAAAATAGAGATAAAATTTGATAAAATTGCAAAATTAAGTGAGGCCCATTACAACACCTAGGCCGGCCACTTAATATGATTTTCAAATTATTATTTTCATTATTTTAATGCCAAATAATTCTAAACCTAGACCTAGTAGTTGCCTATAAATAGAAAGTGATGGCTCAGTCAAATCACAAGTTTTAGATTAGCTTTCTGACAGAAATTTCTCTCTTCAGAAAACTGAGCCTTCCTCACTCTCTACCTTGGCCGAAATCTCTCTCTCTCTTTTCCCTTCATGTTTTTCGTGACCCTAGTGAAAGAGTAAGTGCCCACACACAGCAAGCAGTAACTCAATCATAGATTAGAAGACTGTGAAGGATCAAAGCTTGAAGAAGAAGGAGATTCGGGCTCAGAACTTGATTATACTCTGCTACAGAAAGGAATCAAGGGTTAGAGATCTGAGTGGAAGGAGACATTAATTCCGCTGCATCAATGTAAGGTTTTCTTAACTTTATATGTGTTTATTTTATCGTTTTAGAAAGTTCATATTTAGGATGTTAATAAACATACTTGTGAGTAGATCTAAGATCCTGGTAAAATAATTCCCAACAAAATCTATCTCCCACGTTCAGAAACTCAGACCAGAACTTTTTCTTCGCATGCAGGTAGGGAGGACCATAAACACACGATAGGAGCCACGGATGAGAAGGGGATCTGAATACACTATCCCCGAGATATGATTGCACGAGCTAGAGATATACTCAAAACTAAACCCCTCTTTCGAAGCCAAAATAATACCTCCCACATCTCCAATAGATGGAACACAAATATTAAAGTAAAAGTGAAGGGACTTAAGAATACGTACCAGAGGATTGGCGTTCACTTTAAGCTCGGTCAGAAAAACAAAATCAGGTGAGCACGACCAGAGCAGGGACTTCAGTTCCCGAACGGTAGAGGTCTGCCCTAACCCTCTACAGTTCCACGCTAAGCCTCTCATGGCTCCTGTGGAGGAGATTCAACATTCTCCTCCACAGGGGTATGAGAGTAAGCAGACCCACTCGACACAGCATCATCGGTCATAAACGAACCATCCAGGGGGTTCTGCAAGATACCTGACCGGCTCGGGGAATTGGAACTATCCTCAGAAGGATCATCAACTACAATTTCAACATCATTCTCTTCACGCCTCGAGTTTAATACTACGAAAAATATACTTAACTTAGATTGTACCAAAATTAATTATTAAACAATTAATTTCACAATCTATGATATTTTCCTAATTAAATATTAGAAAATATAATTAGTACTAGAAATAACTATCTAGAATATATATCATTAACTAAGTGTTTTTCTAAAATTAACTTTAAAATATTAAATGAAAAATAAATTTCATATATTTTAAAAGTTAATTATGTTGCTAATTCAATTTTAATTAGGGGGAGCTGGGTTCGGTATGTGGTACGCACTTCTATTGGCCCCCAACTCTCACACAAGGCCCAAAAGAGAGGAATTTAACCTTTAAATAAATAATTGTTATTCATTGAATAAGCCAAAATCTATGTGGTGCGCTAAAGATTTACCAGTAGATCATTAGATTGTACCAATAGATTGTACAAAAATTAATTCAGTATTAATTATAGTTTAATACTGGGAAAAATATACTTAACTTAGATTGTACCAAAATCAATTACTAAACAATTAATTTCACAATCTATAATATTTTCCTAATTAGAAAATATAATTAGTACTAGAAATAACTATCTAGAATATATATCATTAACTAAGTGTTTTTCTAAAATTAACTTTAAAATATTAAATGAAAAATAAATTTCATATATTTTAAAAGTTAATTATGTTGCTAATTCAATTTTAATTAGGGGGAGCTGGGTTCAGTATGTGGTACGCACTTCTATTGGCCCCCAACTCTCACACAAGGCCCAAAAGAGAGGAATTTAACCTTTAAATAAATAATTGTTATTCATTGAATAAGCCCAAATCTATGTGGTGCGCTAAAGATTTACCTGTTACAAACTATTTATAAGATCTATTGACAATTGGACTATGATTAAAATCAGATCATTGGATCTGTCAACAAGTTAATCATAACAATTTAGATCAAATAAATAATAGGTTTGTTAAAAAAAAGTTTGGAATAAACAAAATAAAAAATAAACAAATATTGTCCATGTAACAAATGTGAAAATAAGATATTAATATAATTAAATTATTATTCTTAAACTAACCAACTAAATTTTTAAAATTTAGGGTTGTTAAAACAAACCTTAAAAAATCTCAAGATTTAAATTTAAAATATCTAGGTTTATTTGAATTATTTTATCAAATTAAATTAAATATCAAATAAGATCAATGATTTGAAAAAAAAATCTTCAATATCACTTTCAAATCTTATAATTTAATAAAATTAAAATAATAAAATAAAAAAATTTTAAAATAGATATGGTTAGATAGTTATTATTTTAGGAATAAAATAATAAATAAATAATAATTACCATAATTATATGTCAAAATATCTCAAATTAAGCAATATTCAAATTTCTACAAAAATATCTAAGTTATTTAAATGTTTAAAATAAAATTTATAAATTTCCAATAAGTAAGAAAATGATATAAAAAAAATATAATTTTTAAACTTATAATTTATAAATAATTAAATATTTAACAAAATCACAAATTTTTGAATTTGAAAAAAAAATTATGATTGGAATATCTATAAAAATATCTAGGTTAATTTCGAATTTATTAATTATTTAATTTGCATATAAGATAATTTTAGTATAATATTTTAAATAAAAAAGATAAAGATATCTTTTAATTTAAAATATGTTAAATATCAAAATATCTAATCTTATAATTAAATAATATATAAATATTAAAGAAATTAATAAATTTTTAAATCTAACCATAATTGAAAAATAAAATAATCAATTTTTAAATTTAAACCTCAAAATATCAAAATTAATAATAATCATTAAAAATAAATATTATTAATATGAAATATGATATTTAAGTTCAAATATATTTAAAAGTAATATTTTATTTTAAATTTAGGGTTTTAAAATTGAAAAAAAAAATGAATTTTGGGAAAAATCCCATGAAAATCGGGTTTGGAGTGTTGGCTGCCCAAGAGGCTGCAAAAACTCCATTACGCGCGCGGAGCAGAAGGAGACGCCGAGAAACCTCGGCGCTGGCAGAGGGAACACGGGCGGACAGCACGGTGATCGTGTGCGGCAAAGCTCGGCGCTGGCAGGGGTGGATTCTGAGCCCACGTGCGGGTAACCCTGGTTGTCCGAGAGCCTGGTGCGATTGATGCACCCCTCTCGACAGCCATGACACCAAATTTTCTGAAATTCATAACTTCTTCGTTTTTTATCGGAATTAAGTTCCGTAAAAATAAAAAATGCGTAATTTTTCACAAGGAATCCAAATAAAATATTTTCAAAAATAAGAAAAAATATTTTTCATGGAAAAAGATTCTGTAAAACACATACATTCATCAATTAACACATAAACCACATGAAACCATCCAAATCAACACATAACATTGTTTTAATTCATATTTCATGAAAGTAAATTATTACCATGGTTCTAGTGCCAGTTGTTGGAAATATTTTACCAGGATCTAGATTTACTACCATGTATGTTTCATTAACATCCTAATATGAATTCTAAAACAATGAAATCAATACATATAAAGTTTAGGAAACCTTACATTGGGTGTAGCGGAATAATATGTCTCCTTCCACTCAGATGTCTAACCCTTTTATCCTTTCTGTCGCATAGTATTATCAAGATCTGAGCCCGAATGTCCTTCTTTGTTGAATCTGGATTCTTCACGATCTTCCACACTATGATTGAGGTACTACTTGCTGTGTGTGGGCACTACTCTATCACTAAGGCATTTCGAAAATTGAAGAAGGAAAAGAGAAGATGAGTGGCGGCCATGAATAGAATAGGAGGCTCAGGTTTTTCTCTGAAAAAGAGTAAGATGCATGAGCATAGTTTCCTGGAGCCATCACTCTCTATTTATAGAATGCCATCTAGGTTGTAATATCCCAGAAAATAAATAATATTTAAATAGGCATATTTTATTAAATAGGTAATTATGTTGGCAATAAAGTAAGATTATGATCTTACTTAGGGTAATTATTGAGAATTTACTCAATGAAATAAATAGCGTAATTTATTAATTACGGAGATTATTTTGGGATATGAGTACCGAAGATATTTATTAATTACGGAGATTATTTTGGAATATGTCGGTTTAATGGAATTAGCAAAATTACAAAAATGCCCTAGGTTATTTTAAAGTTTATATTTTTTCATTAGGGGTATGTTAGTCTTTTGCTTTTTTTGCTTTTTAGGGCTGCCTACTATTTTTTTTAAAAGAAATAAAAAAAATAATGAAATGAAAACCCTATTTAAGGTAATAGCTTCGAAGGCAAGAAACAAAATTTCATTCTTCTTCTCCCATTTGTGCAAACCAACCAGCCAGCAAGAGAGGCTCTCCTCACCCTTTTCTTTTGTCTTTGGAGCATATTATTCAACCTAAGCTCAACCTAGAATGATTGAGGTAAGTTTACACCTTATGGGTTGTTGTTTTTAATGGATTTTGGTTGGTTTAAGGTTAGAGTTTTGAGATTCTGTAGCTGTAGGGATCAGGTTGAGTTTCAGTTATGTTTAGGTTATGTTTTTGTGCATGTTGAGAATGGTTTTGAGAGGTTTCTTTGGCTGCTTGGATTGAAGTGTGTTGGTTGAAGCTAAAAGTTGAATTTCTTCACTTGAACATGTGATTTTGAGTTAGAGATTGAATTTTTGTGTTTTGAAGCTTGGGTTATGTTATATTTATGTTATTATACTGTTTTGGAAGGTTTGAGCAGGTTTGGTGGAGGTTTGATTGGTTTTTGGGGTGAAAAACCAGAAATCACCATGCCTGCCAAGAAAAAAAGGCAGGCCATTTTTCTAGGTGTCTGAAAAATGGCCGACCGTTTTTCCCAAGAAAAGGGGATTTTGGGTTTTTCTCCTCAAGTCCGATCTGATTCGGGGTGTCTTTCGGAGTGGAATTCAGGGTGTTTTAGAGATTGTTAAGCTAGTTTGATCCGGGGGAAAGTAGGGCGTGTTCGATTGTGAGAATTAGAGTTGATGATCAGAAATTTGATTAAGGTTTTTCTTGAGTTTTGGTTGTCGTGACATAAGACCAGAATCGCCTAGCTTTTTTCCATTCAAGTCGGCCCGTACGCTTGAATTCAGAACTAAGGTAAGAAAAGTGGTAAGCACCGTATGTGGTTAAATATTAATGGCTGAAAGGTTATGGCCTTGATTATTATCAAGACTTTGATTAAATATTTGTTGAGCCTAGGTTATGACCTAGGTTTGGAAACGGTTAATGTCGTTACGAGTAATTACTCTTGAAATCGCGGTCAGGTTTCTTACTTATCGTTTGCTTCATCGGGCAACGATAGTGACATATGCAGCTCGTGGTTAACGAGTGGTAAAGGGGTACTTTATAAAGTACCAAGATTGTGTAATGTGTAATGTATAAACGGGTACTTTATAAAGTACCAAGATTGTGTAATGTGTAATGTGTAATGTGTAAAGGGGTACTTTATGGTATTATGTAATGTGTAAACATGAAGACATGAGATTAAATTGATAATCATTTTTTTTCAGTTATTGTTTGTTCACTTTTTCTGGTTGAGTCTCTGTGACTCACGCGTGCTTTATGGTGCAGGTAAGGAGAAAATAAAGTTGAGCAGCCATGAGTTTGGGGTCATAGCAGCAATGTACATATCAGCCACAGTGTTTCGGCCCAGTTATCAGGATGCTCTATTTTGAAAGTATTTTGGGAGTACAAAGTTTATGTTGTAAAAACACTATTAAACCAGTTTGTGAATATTTTGAAAACATAGGGACCCCATGGTTAATACCACTTATCTTTTATCATATAGTCTATGTGTCAAATTTTTAATTATCGAAATTTAATTAACCACACTTTTGGTATAATTATATAGTATCTATATAAGAATTTTATTAAATTGCACACACGTGGCGTCCCTGTTGGACAGGGCGTTACAACTTGGTATTAGAGCGCCAAGGTTTTTAGATCCTGAAGACTGGCTTGACATGTACATTGGCTGCAAGGACTTGATCGACTCATGGTTCAGTAAGCTTTTAGTTAAAAGATAGTTTGTTAATTTTCTGATTGCCTGATTATCTGAATTGTGTTGATATCGAAATAGTGTGGGAAGGACTATAATAATTGGAAATACTTATTAGTATTGTTAATACTTGGAATGTGACCGCAGGTGTATAGATTATGCACTCGAGGCGAATTGGTAGGGGTACCCGCGAGCTAGCTGGGCTCGGGGCTCTTGGTGAGGGCGAGAACCCTCTACCACCACCAAACTAGGAAGAGTTATATGTTGCAATGCAAGAGACTATTCGGCAACAGGGTGAGCAAATCAGAGAACTTAGAGAGCAGCGAGCTCAACCTGCTCTAAACCCTAATCCTGATCCTCCGGCACCTCTGGTAGTGCCACCGGATGCAGGGAACTGTTTGGAACCGTTGTATGAGCTGTTCCGGAAACAGAACCCGCCAGTCTTTGAGGGTGGTGCTGATCCACTTAAGGCGGAGCAATGGATGAGTATGATAACATCCATTTTTTATTTTATACGGGTTGAAGATAATGACCAGGTCAGGTGTGCTACTTATATGCTGCGAGATGATGCCCGTATTTGTTGGGAGATTATATCTCAGGGTAATGATCTGAATAACATGACCTGGGAAGCCTTCCAGGCCTTGTTTTATGAGAAATATTATAATGAGTCTATTCGGGCGGCAAAGGTACAAGAGTTTATACGATTGACTCACAGTATGACTGTAACAGAGTATGCCACTAAGTTTGATCGACTGGCAAAGTTTGCTTCAAATGAGGTGGCTACTGAAGCTGCTAGGAAAGCAAAATTCATTCGAGGGTTGGATGAACATATCGCTCGGGATGTGATTGTTGCTTCTAAACAACTGGGGGTTGCTCGAACTTATGTTCAGATAGTTGAACTGGCCCTAGCAACTGAGGGTGCAGAAGCTCAGATACGAAAGAAAAATATTGCTAGAAGAGATTCATGGAAGTGAACATCAGGTGCTGGTTCTGGTAGGGGTACTGATCCCGATAACCGCAAGAAAAGACCTAGTGAATTATCAGCTACAGGCCCAAACAAAAGGTTCAAGGGTAACCAAGGTTTCCATCCTGGTGGGAACGAAAATTGGCGGACTTCTCCTGAATGTCCGAGGTGTAAAAGGCGTCACCAGGATGAGTGTCAGGCCAGGACCTGTTTCCACTGTGGGGTGGTGGGTCACATGAAGAGAAACTGTTCACAGCTGCTACGACTAGAGCAAAGGAAGGATGTTACAAACGCTCCTTCTCGAGTGTTTTCCCTTACTCAGGCTAAGGCTGATGCTGGTCCTTCCACTGTGACAGGTCAGCTTTCTGTTGCTAGTACCTTATTGACTGTTTTAATTGATTCTGGTGCAATGCATTCTTATATTTCAAGTAGAATAATTGTGAAATTGAATAGACCTAGTGATGTGCTTTCTAGAGGTTTTTGGGACGAGTTGGTTATCTCCAGCAAGTGGGTGAGATCCCTTCCAGTATTTGTGGAAGGAAGGGAGTAATTAGTTGATCTCATAGAATTGAATCTGGAGGATTTTGATGTTATGTTGGGAATGGATTGGCTTGCTAAATACAATGCCACTATTTATTGCAAGAGAAAAATGGTAACTTTTCAGCCTGAGGGCGAGGACCCCTTTGTATTTGTGGGAAAGATGTTGGGATCCCGAATTCCCTTAATTTCAGTGCTTAAGGCAAGAGATTTGTTGTGTCAGGGGTGCATTGGTTTCTTAGCAAATGTAGTGGATACTACCAGGGAACCACAAGCGGGGCCGGAGCATGTCCCAGTGGTTCGAGAATTTCTGGATGTTTTTCCAGAAAAGTTACCGGGGTTACTGCCAAAATGTGAAATTGATTTTGAGATTGATCTAATACTAGGAGCAGGGCCTGTATCAAGAGCTCCCTAAGGATGGCACCTGCAGAGCTGAAAGAATTAAAAGTGCAATTACAGGGGATGATGGATTTAAAATTTACAAGACCTAGTACTTCACCTTGGGGTGCGCCAGTTTTGTTCGTGAAAAAGAAGGATGGAACTTTACGAATGTGCATTGATTACCGAGAGTTAAACAAGTTGACAGTGAAGAATAAGTACCCTTTGCCAAGGATAGATGATTTATTTGATCAGCTGTAGGGAAAGACCGTCTTCTCTAAGATTGATCTTCGATCTGGTTATCACCAGCTGAGGATTCGAGAAGAGGATATTCCAAAGACAACTTTCCGGACCCGGTATGGCCACTATGAATTTCTGGTAATGTCCTTCGGATTAACAAATGCCCCAACAACGTTTATGGATTTGATGAACCGAGTGTTCAAAGACTTTCTGGATGATTTTGTTATTGTCTTTATTGATGATATTCTAATCTATTCAGACTCAGAAGAGATTCACGAAAAACATCTTCGGATTGTGTTACAACGTCTCAGGGAGCATAAGTTGTATGCAAAGTTAAAGAAATGTTAATTTTGGTTGCCTCAGGTGAGTTTCTTGGGACACATAGTAAGTAAAGATGGTATTTTAGTGGATCTAGTGAAGATTGAAGCGGTACGAGATTGGCCTCGACCTAAGTCAGCAACAGAAGTTAGAAGTTTCCTTGGATTGGCGGGGTATTATAGAAGGTTTGTCGAAGGTTTTGCAAAGATTTCTACGCCCTTAACAGAGTTGACTAGAATGAACTGCAAGTACATAAGTGTGAAAGTAGTTTCCAGGAATTGAAACAAAGGTTGATTACCGCTTCTGTATTAACCTTACTGGTAAGTGATGAAAAGTTTGTGATATACTGTGACGAATCCAAATAGGGGTTAGGTTGTGTTCTTATGCAATCAGGGAAAGTGAGTGCTTATGCATCCAAGAAATTGAAAGAGTATGAACAGCGGTATCCTACCCATGATATTTAATTGGCAGCAGTTGCTTTTGCATTGAAAGTTTGGCGTCACTATTTGTATGGTGAGAAGTGTGAGATTTATACTGATCACAAAAGCCTCAAGTACTTTTTGACTCAGAATGATTTAAATATGAGGCAACAACGATGGTTAGAACATGTCAAAGATTATGACTGCGAGATTCTCTACCACCCTGGTAAAGCAAATGTGGTAGCGGATGCTCTAAGTCGAAAAGGACCAGGGCAAGTTTGTAAATTAAAGAAAATTTTAGCAGAATTAGCTGAGGATATGACTAGAGCGGGAATTGAATTTGTAATTGGAAAACTTGCCAATATTACCCTGCAATCTAATTTATTGGAAAGAATTAGAGTAGCTCAACAAAGTGATCTTGAGCTACAGGGGCATAAGGAGAAGTTAGAGGCCGGATTGGCAAAAGACTCTTCGTGATTATCTGATGGGTTGTTGCGATACAAGAACAGAATTTGTGTACCGGTTAACAAAGAAATTAGACAGGAGATTCTTGATGAATCTCATACTACACCGTACTCCTTACACCCGGGAACAACCAAGATGTATCATGATGTGAAAGCTTTATACTGGTGGCAAGGTATGAAAAGAGATATTGTTGAATATGTGTCAAGATGCTTAACCTGTCAACAAATTAAAGCAAAACACCAGAGGCCGACTGGTTTGCTTCAACCTCCAAAGATTCTTGAATGGAAATGGGAAGACATCACCATGGATTTTGTAGTGGGATTACAAAGAACAGTAGGGTATTATGATTCTATTTGGGTGATAGTGGATCGATATACGAAGTCTGCTCACTTTCTCCCGGTGAGGACAACGTATACAGTGGATCAATATGTTGATTTGTATATCAAGGAGATACTTCGACTCCACGGTGCCCCAAAGTCGATAGTTTCAGATTGAGATCCAAAATTTACATCCAAATTCTGGGGAGGCTTATAGCAAGCAATGGGTACTAAATTAAAATTTAGTACAGCTTTTCATCCTCAAACCGATGGTCAATCGGAAAGGAAGATTCAGATGCTTGAGGATATGTTGAGAGTATGTGTAATGGATATTGAAGGTTCTTGGAACAAGTATTTACCTCTGATTGAGTTTTCTTATAACAATAGTTATCAGAGTACCATTGGCATGGCTCCGTATGAGATGCTTTATGGAAGGAAATGTCGATCACCTATTCACTTGGATGAAGCTGGTGAACGTAGGTATCTTGGACCTGAGGTTGTCCAAAGAACAAGTGAGGCTATTGAAAAGATTCGAGGTCGTATGCTTGCTTCACAAAGTAGACAGAAAAGCTACGCAGATCTAAAGCGTAGAGATGTTGAATTCCAGATTGGGGATTTTGTTTTCCTTCAGGTATCCCCAATGAAAGGAATTAGAAGGTTTGGGAAGAAAGGAAAGTTGAGTTCCAGGTTTATTGGTCCATTTGAGATTCTTGAGAAAGTAGGTCAGGTAGCTTATCGGTTGGCTCTACCTCCTGCTTTATCTGGGGTTCATAACGTGTTTCATGTCTCAATGCTCGGAAATATGTATCAGATACAACTCATGTCTTAAGTTATTAAGGCATTGAACTTCAGACCGACCTGTCATATGAAGAACAACCGGTGCAGATTTTAGACAGGAAAGAAAAGGTGCTGCGGAACAAGACTATTCCGCTAGTTAAAGTGTTGTGGCGGAACAACAAGATTGAAGAAGCGACTTGGGAGTTAGAGTCGCAGATGCGAGAGTTGTATCTCGAGCTTTTCAGGTAAATTTTGAGGACGGAATTCCAATAAGGAGGGGACAGCTGTAATATCCCAGAAAATAAATAATATTTAAATAGGCACATTTTATTAAATATGTAATTATGTTGGTAATGCAGTAAGATTATGATCTTACTTAGGGTAATTATTGAGAATTTAGTCAATGAAATAAATAGCGTAATTTATTAATTACGGAGATTATTTTGGGATATGTGAGTACCGAGGATATCAATTTTTAAATAAAATATTTTTTTGGGCCTGACGATTTTGGTTAGAAATATCACGACATTTATGGAAGAATTATTTTGAGAATATTTCAGACTAGGTTAGAAATTTTTGAATGTCGGTTTAATGGAATCAGCAAAATTACAAAAATGCCCTAGGTTATTTTAAAGTTTATATTTTTTCATTAGGGGTAAGTTAGTCTTTTGTTTTTTTACTTTTTAGGGCTGCCTATTATTTTTTTTAAAAGAAAGAAAAAAAATAATGAAATGAAAACCCTATTTAAGGTAATAGCTTCCAAGGCAAGAAACAGAACTTCATTCTTCTTCTCCCCTTTGTGCAAACCAACCAGCCAGCAAGAGAGGCTCTCCTCACCATTTTCTTTTGCCTTTAGAGCATATTATTCAACCTAAGCTCAACCTATAAGTGATTGAGGTAAGTTTACACCTTATGGGTTGTGATTTTTAATGGATTTTGGTTGGTTTAAGGTTAGAGTTTTGAGTTTTTGTGGCTGTAGGGATTTGGTTGAGTTTGAGTAATGTTTAGGTTATGTTTTTGTGTATGTTGAGAATGGTTTTGAGAGATTTCTTTGGCTGCTTGGATTGAAGTGTGTTGGTTGAAGCTACAAGTTGAATTTCTTCACTTGAACATGTGATTTTGAGTTAGAGATTGAATTTTTGTGTTTTGAAGCTTGGGTTACGTTATATCTATGTTATTATACTGTTTTGGAAGGTTTGGTGGATGTTTGATTAGTTTTTGGGGTGAGAAACCAGAAATCACCATGGCTGGCAGGAAAAAAAGGCAAGCTGTTTTTCTGAGTGTCTGAAAAACGGCCAACCGTTTTTCCCAGTAAAGGGGGATTTTGGGTTTTTCTCCTCAAGTCAGATCTGATTCGGGGTGTCTTTCGGAGTGGCATTCATGGTGTTTTAGAGATGGTTAAGCTAGTTTGACCCGGGGGAAAGTAGGGTGTGTTCCATTGTGAGAATTAGAGTTTATTATGAGAAATTTGATTAAGGTTTTTATTGAGTTTTGGTTGTCGTGACATAGGATCGGAATCGCCTAGCTTGTTTTCCACTTAATTCGGCCCGTACGCTTGAATTCAGAACTAAGGTAAGAAAAGTGGTAACCACCGTATGTGGTTAAATATTAATGGCTGAAAGGTTATGGCCTTGATTATTATCAAAACTTTGATTAAATATTTGTGAGCCTAGGTTATGACCTAGGTTTGGAAACGGTTAATACTGTTACGAGTAATTACTCTTGAAACCGTGCTTAGGTTTCTTACTTACCGTTTGCTCCATCGGGCAACGATAGTGACATATACAGCTCGTGGTTAACGAGTGGTAAAGGGGTACTTTATAAAGTACCAAGATTGTGTAATGTGTAATGTGTAAACGGGTACTTTATAAAGTACCAAGATTGTGTAATGTGTAATGTGCAATGTGTAAAGGGGTACTTTATGATATTATGTAATGTGTAAACATGATGACATGAGATTAAATTTATAATCATTTTTTTTCCAGTTATTGTTTGTTCACTTTTTCTTGCTGAGTCTCTGTGACTCACAGGTGCTTTATGGTGCAGGTAAGGGGAAAGCAAAGGTTGAGTAGCCATGAGTTCGGGGTCATAGCAGCAATGTACATATCAGCCGCAGTGTTTCGGGCCAGTAATCAGGATGCTCTATTTTGAAAGTATTTTGCGAGTACAAAGTTTATGTTGTAAAAACACTATTAAACCAATTTGTGAATATTTTGAAAACAGGGGGACCCCATGGTTAATACCACTTATCTTTTATCATATAGTCTATGTGTCAAATTTTTAATTATCAAAATTTAATTAACTACAGTTTTGGTATAATTATATAGTATCTATATAAGAATTTTATTAAATTGCACACACGTGGCATCCCTGTTGGACAGGACGTTACATAGGTTTAGGTTAGAATTGTATGACATTAAAATAATAAAAAATATAAATGGTAAACCCTATACAAAGTGGTCGGCCATATTAGTGGATAATGGGCCTCACTTTGCAATTTTGCCATTTTGTCATTTCTCAATCCCTTTTTCTCAAAAATACCAATTTTCCAATTCAACCATTTATATGCTAATTCTAATTATTTAATAACTAAAAATTAATTATTAAATAATATTGTTATTTAATATACTTATTAATTAGACATATAAAGTCTCTTAATTAACAAATAAAACCTAGAATCTCTTTACTTTACAATTTCGCCCTTGCTTAGTGAAAATTCATAAAGTAGACATAGTCTAACCTTAGAATTATAATTGATTAATTAAAATCAATTAACTGAGTCTTACAAGAAGTATGGTCTCAACTAGTATGGGGACCATGGGCCTATATAATCGAGCTTCCAATAAGTCGAACCGAATTTACCAAGTAAATTCCCTAACTTATTAATTTCTTATTGAATCCACACTTAGAACTTGGAATTGCACTCTCAGTCATATAGAATGCTCAATATGTTCCACGATATAGATACGCTATTAGTTATCCATTGTTATAATACTAATTTGATCAATGACCCTCTAATAGGATATCTACATTGAATAGGAACTAGATTATTGTTACGCCTTCAATGCATTTTATCCTTAGAACACTTAGCTCTGTATAAATGATACTTCAGCGAAGTGAAATGAGATCTCAACCATTTATCTCTGTTTAGCCAAGCTCGAAGGATATCATCGTTTCACTTCTAAATTCCTATAGAAGTTATAGACTCCATATTTATGTTAGCGCTCTCACTCAATTATACTATCATGTTCCCAAAATGTACGTATCACTCTGACCCAAAAGTAGGCTTAACTAACAAGTCAAGGAACATGTATAATACTCTTGAGATCGAACCTAACCATATCAGGACTAAGATCATTTAATCTAGGATCAATTGAATAGATATTACGATAAATTTTAATATATCTAATCAAAGTTCAATATCGGTACCTTCCGATGTATACTCCATACATCCGATACTGGTAAACTTTGCCAATGCCTAAGAAAGGACATAACACTTATCCAAGGTGTAAGAATACCTATCGCTGATTATCATGTCAGTCTAAACCCAGTGAACTTACAAATCAGGAATAAACTTTTGAACATATAATTAAGATTATATTCCACTGTGCTGACAACACTATAATCATTAACAAATTCATATGTTCTGGACTCAAATTGAATACATACATTATATATATAATCATGAAATAAATCATGTGAACCATGCAACATAAAATGTTGCTTCTGATCTTTATTAATAAGTAAATCTGATTATATTGAAATGGGTTTTATTTAGGGCACAAAACCCAACAGTTGCAACTCTTCTTCTTGATGAAGTATGATACTTCCCATTTCTTGGAACATCTGCTGCCAGTTAGTAGGAGGATTAGCATTACCAGCCCCCGCATTATCCCCCGGATTCTGTGGAGGTGGGGGTGGTTCCGGTGGATCGGTTCGGGCAGCCCCGGGCTCTACTTGCTCGCCCTGTGGTCTAGATGATTGCGGAGGGTCCATTATTAGTACCCCTGTAATCAACAACCCCAACGAGTTAAGCACCAATACCACACTTACGCACTTATTGCCTTAAACCCTAACTCATTTATTTACCTCATATAATATTCACTTAAACAAATAACATTTAAAGCATGGCATCATATAACACATACATACTCTAAATGCTTGCATACTGCCTAAAATGGAAAGCGGTAAATAGATGATCACACAAACAGTAAAGTATTTACTCTCAATACTTACTGCACAATGAGTGGAGCTTTTCACTGACGATAAATGTACATGTTCGGCTGGTCTACAGGAAAATTAAATACCTTGGCGCTCTGATACCAAATTGTAATTCCCTAAATAATTAGGCACGCTACCCAAGTTACTTACGAAACCCTAATCCCCTAAACGGTATTTCTAATCAAAAAGGTGCAGAATTTAAACTTTTGTATTAAACGAAATTAATATAAAACTTGTAATATTTAAAATTTACAACAGTTGGGATCCCTAAAATATTTACAAACTTTATTACAAGTCTTTTTCTTTCAGCCGGCCTAAACGACAAAATAGAGTTTCAAAATATATCACTGGTAGACCCTTAACCCGCTTGGTGTGATGTGGCTTGGACATGTACATTCTTCGCCCAGCTCATGAACACATAGCTGATCAGCAAAAGCCTTACCCTATCCTGCACAGTAGAGCATCCGTGAGCCAAGCCCAGCAAGACATTATAAATCATAACAATAACAATATGTTCATCATGCTATTTAAACAGTAATACCATTCATATATGTCTGTGTGACACAGACCTACATGTTGCACTCACATGCCTATTTATGTCTACGTGGCTCAGACCTATGTGTTGCGCTCACACATCTATTTATATCTATGTAGTGTAGACCTACGTGTTCCTCTCACACATCTAATTACAATAAGGCCTTAGAATGGTTCATCTCGGTTATGGTTACCGAGTGCAACCTGATTACGCCTTAAGCGCATAATCCTTGAATCTCATTACATTTAACATGGCATTTACACACACATATTACTTGGGTAATAACCCTAGGCTACTAAACCATTCCTATTAGGGTAATAACCGTAATCCCGGTTACTAAACAATCATACATATCACTTTCAATGTAAGTGCCACTGCACATACTCTACGTGCTAACCACTGTCTTACCTGTTGTCCTGCAATGGCAGAGATTCTGAATCCCCGGGTGCTCCGGATCAAGTGCTGGTAATCCTAGTCACACAAATCCGGGATTTTCACAACAAGGGTTAACCCCTGATTTCAAACTCATAAAATAATTTCATGGCATTTAAAACTCAGATAATCACATGAACCTCGGAACGAGCTTTCCAACGATATAAATAACTCCCAAATCAGAGTTCGGAATAAAAATAATGCATTTTCAAAGTTGGAACCCAAAACTGCCCAGAAAATCGAACGCGGGTCGCGGCATGCCCAAGCCATGCTGCGGCACCTGAGGCAAAATCTCAGGTTCCACCAACAGGGGCGAGTCGCGGCATGCTCAACCCATGACGTGGCACCTGGGTTTCAAACCCAGAAACCAACAGCATTGCAACACGAATTTTAGACCTTAAACACCAACAAATCAAGACAATAAACACCCAAACTCTCAAATCATTAAATCAAGTTGCAAACAACTCCTAAAGGATCAAAAACACATAATCCATGCAACAATTTCCAGCAATAAACCCCCAATTCAGATTACAATTATCAACACAAAACATACTCAAACACTCAATCCTTCAAGGTCAAGAACTTGAGCTTAAATTCAACCACTTCAATCAATTTCCACTAGCTATAAAACGAATATAACATGGATTCAAGCTAGGAAACATTCCTCAATACTCCATCTAAAGCTTAACCAAACCCAAAATATCATACAATCAAAGATTCATGCTTAAATCAACTAAAGATCATTAACATGCAACATACCTTCAACATCTTAACCAAACTCATGCTTTTCAACTCTACATTTAGCAACAATAATCAAAATAAGAAGCTGTAAAAACTACCTCAATATCCAATTCCAAGTTATGCACAATCAACCCCCAAGAATCAAGCTTCAACCAAGCAATTACTTTCCAAAATCAAAGTGAAAATAAGAGAGGGTTTGGGAGAGAGAGGGGGGCAGCTAAGAGTGGATCAACACCAGAATTTTTCTTTTCCTTTTTTCAAAATATCAATTTTGTCAAACATAGTAAATAAAGGTCAAAAGACCAAAATGCCCCTAGGGCCAATTCCCACATAATCTCATATACTAGGGCATAATTGTCATATCACACATATCTAATTCCAAATAAAATTCAGATTTCTCATTATCAAATTAAATGCTAAATAATTCAATCGAATTTGCATTTCGAGCCCAAACCCGGTTCAGCCCGAAATACTCGGTTGTGACTATATCGCGCCAACCTATCAGAACACACCTAAAAAGACAACACAGGCGTACTATATAATAATATAGTTCCATTAAGCACGTAATTAATTAATTTCTTCAATTTATCCTTCTCGGGTGATATTTACCAAACTGCCCCTGGCTCACCAACGGGGTCTTAACATATAATAAATCATATTAATTCACATAAATTACACACACGTGATTATATAATTTCTCAATTATTCATAATTATCTAATTAGGGTTTTGCTAATCTATTTCTTAATTCTAGGGTATTACAAAGGATATGCAAAGCTTGACTGGAAAGGTTTATGCCTTATGTCGATTCATTTCCTAATCAACTGACAAGTGCATCCCTTTCTTCAACATTTTAAAGAAGTGCCAAAAATTTGAGTGGACTGATGAATAAGAGGAGGCATTCAAAAAACTAAAAGAGCACATGTCGAAACCACCGATATAGTCGAAACCAGTTCACAGAGAAGACTTGTTACTATACTTGGCCGTCTCTAAGAATGTCGTCAGCATAGCCCTAGTCCGGGAAGAGGACAAAGTCCAGCATCCGGTGTACTATGTTAGCAAGCGCATGATAGGAGCTAAGATACGGTATCCCTTAATTGAGAAATTAGCTTTTTGCCTCCTGATGGCATCGAAGAAGTTGAGACCCTACTTCCAGGCCCATCCCATTAAGGTACTTACAAACGATCCACTTCGTCAAGTGTTGCTGAAGCCGGAAGCCTTAGGAAGACTCCTTAAATGGGCCATGGAATTGAGCCAGTTTGACATACATTACGTTCCATGCATTTCCATAAAAGGACAGGCCCTAGCTGACTTCATAACGGAATGCAATGAAGCAGAGGCCAGTTCAAGTACGCCAGTACCGCAAACACCAGAATGGAAGGTGTTTGTTGATGGAGCATCAAATGAAAGCGGATTCGGTGCTGGGATAGCAATGATATCGCCAGATGGACTTCGACTCTAGGCAGCCCTGCACTTCACATTCCCAGCCTCTAACAACGAAGCTGAGTATGAAGCCCTAATTGTAGGACTCAAGTTGGCAAAAGCAGTAGGAGCTACAAGAGTAGAAGTCTTTAGCGATTCCCAGTTAGTGGTCAATCAAGTATCAGGGAAATACCAAACGCGCGAAGAAAATATGGCCGCTTACGTAGCAATCGTCAGAGAACTGCTCCATGAGTTCACAGAATACAAAGTGGAAAGAATTCTAAGAGAAAAGAACACTCATGCAGACTATTTGGCCAAGTTAGCATCGGATAACAAAATAGAGAGACTGGGGGTGGTACCCGTTGAACACCTCGCGGAGCCAAGTATTAGAGTCATAGAAACTATAGCTACAAATGAGCAAGAACCGAGTTGGATGGACTCCATCATCAAATACATAACGAGAGGAGAGTTGCCTCAGGAAAGGGCCTTATCCAGGATGCTACAATATCAGGCGCATCGATGTGTAATGATGGATAATGTCCTTTACTAAAGAGGACTCAGCACGCCATACTTAAGGTGTGTGTCGGACCCTGAAGCTAGACAGATCATGCAAGAGGTCCATGAGGGGTTTTGCGGAGATCACACCGGAGGTCCAAGTCTCTCAAAGAAAATACTGAGATAAGGATATTTTTGGCCAACAATGAAGAAAGATTGTGTAGACTACGTCCTAAAATGTGATTCGTGCCAAAGGTTTGCAAACATACCAAGAGCCCCCCCCCCCCCAACGAAATTACCCTAATGACTAGCCCCTGGTCCTTCGTGGTATGGGGAATAGATCTCATTGGGTCCTTACCAACAAGAAAGGGAGGGGTAAAGTATGCCATAGTAGCCGTGGACTACTTCAAAAAGTTGACGGAGGCCTAGCCTATGAAGACAATAACTGCTAAAAAAGCATTAGACATTGTTATCAAAAACATGGTGGGTCGATATGGCTTGCTGCATAAAATAGTCTCAGACAATGGAAAGCAGTCTGACTGCGAAGAATACACCAACTTCTGAAACAAACAAGGAGTTGTTAAAAGCTTCTCCGCGGTGGCAAGGCCACAAATAAATGGACAGAGAGAAGATGTCAACAAAATCCTAAAGATCACCCTAAAGAAGAAGCTGCTGGCCTGCAAAAATAATTGGCCTGAAGAATTGCCAAGAGTATTATGGGCCTACCGAACCACTCCAAGAAACACAACCGGACAGTCACAATTTTCAATGGTGTACGACTGTGAAGCTATGGTCCTGGTGGAAACCTTGTTCCCATCCCACAGAAGGGCGACATATGATCTGACAACAAACAAAGCTTTATTACAAGAAGCACTGGATCAAATTGACGAACTCTAGGATGAGTCTTAAGTACGGATAGCAGCTTATCAAAGAAAGGTGGCTAAACACTTCAACGCCAAAGTCAAAAAATGGAAATTCACCATTAGTGATCTAGTCTTAAGAAGAGTCTTCCCAGCAACTCAAGAACTCGGAGTTGGGTACTTGGGCCAAATTGGGAAGGACCATATGAGATTGAGGATGAAATCGGCTCCGAGACCTACAAGCTAAAAAGAATGGACAGAACCACAGTGCCTACGGCCTAGAATGCTGATCACCTCCGAAAGTATTATCAATAGTTAAAAAACAAAGTTTATATTCTGTAAAAGAATTTGTACCGAAAAAATATATGAAACTTCTTATTTAAACTTGTAAGAGTAAGTGACTTCAAAACTAATTTTCATGTCACTTAGAGGGTATTAAGGCATATCATACGGGCAAATATAAACAGGACAAGCATAAGAAAACTGAAAGATCAAATATATCTAGACATAAATTGTTTGAGTAAGAGAATCTTAAAAGAAAAGGCCTGGGATGGGCCATAAAAGTATCCCCTTAAAAAAAGAAGAAATTGTCTTAGAAGTAAGGGGAAGGACAGGATAAAAAAACATTAACAATAACATAGGAAGAGATATAAAATAAATTTCTTAGTCAGCCCGAGGAGGAATATGAGGGCCCCTGCGCTCCTCCAGCACTGCATCCAGCCTCTTCTTCTTCTCCCGGAAGCGAGCCAAAACCTCTTCAGTCTAAGGGTAAAAGTTAAGACAAAGATTCTGGCCATTAGTCTGCCAAGCCATGAAAACCCCATCATCGAAGCGTTTCTTGCAGTGCTGACAGGTGATTGGGGCCAGGAGAGCATCCCTCTTTGCTTTAGCTGCTTCCTTTTGAGCTTGCTCCTTTTACTCAAGAAGCCCCTTCACCTCAACAGTCAAGTTAGTTGTTGTCTGCAAGTTTTCACCTAGTGCAAATCCTTTAAAGACTTCAGCTTAGCGGTCAGTTCTTGAACTGCTTCCTTGGAATCCCAAAGGTCCCTCCTCGTCCCAGCCACGACCTCATCTTTGGCCTTCAGCGCCTCATCCTTAGCCTTGAGCGCCTTCCGCTGGCTCTGCTCCATAAGGGACTCCTTCTTTTGGGCTTCCTCTCGGATGGCTTTCTTTTGCTCCTCCAACTCCCAAATACTCTGTTGGAATTATTTTACCAGGAACTAGATTTACTACCATGTTTGTTATTTAACATCCTAAATATGAATTACAAAAACAATGTAAATAAACACATATAAAGTTTAAGAAACCTTACAGTGGGTGCAGCGAAATTAAATGACTCCTTCCGCTTAGAACTCTGACCCTTGTATCCTTTTGGTAGCATAGTATCACCAAGATCTGAGCCCGATTCTCCTTCTTGTTGATTAGATTCTTCATAGTCTTACATACTTTGATTGAGGACCAACTCGATGTGTGTGGGCACTCACTCTATCACTCAAGGTATGGAAATATGAAGAGAGAAAGAGAGAGATAGGGTTTTGGCTATGCTATAGGAAAGGAGGCTCAAAATTTTACTGAAGGAATGAGATGCATCATCTTCTTTTCCCTTAAGCCATCACTACCTATTTATAGGAGACAACTTAGGTTTAGGTTAGGATTTATTAGGCATTAAAATAATGAAGAAATTAAATAGAAAATACTTTCCCTAGTGGCCGGCCATAGGATGTATTGGGCCCCACTTGGAATTTTTCATTTTATCACAATCTTTCCTTATTTTCACAAAAATGCCATTTTTCCAATTCTAACCATTTAAATGCAAAAACTATTTATTTAATAATTAAAACGATTATCAAATAAAATTTTCATTTAATATATTTGTTAATTAGACTTAATAAAGTCTCTTAATTAACAAATAAACCCTAAAATCTCTTTTCTTCACATTTAAGTCGTTGCTTATTAAAAATTCATAAACTAGACATAGTATAATTTTAGAATTATAATTGATTAATTAAAATCAATTAACTGAGTCTTACAAGCAGTTTGTCTCAACTAGTACGAGGACCATGGGCCTATATAACCGAGCTTCCAATAAGCACACCTAGAATTTACCAAGTAAATTTACTAACTTATTAAGCACACCCTTTCAATGTATTTTATCCTTAAAACACTTGGCCACCTATAAATGATATTATAGTGAATTAATATAATCACTAAAATGAGCGCTCTATCATTTATCTCTATTTAAGAAGCTCAAAGGAGATCATCGTTTCACTTCTAAATACCTGTAGAAGCTATAAATTCCATATCTATGATTAGCACTCCCACTCAATTGCACTACCATGTTCCTAAAATGTACGTATCACCCTGACCAAAAAGTAGGCTTAGCTAACAAATCAAAGAACACAAATAAAACTCTTGAGATCGAACCTAACCATGTAAGGATTAAGATCATTTGATCTAGGATCAACTAGGTGACATTAAATTGAATAGATATTACGGTAAATTTATCATATCTAATCCATGTTCAATATTGGTCCCTTCCAATGTATACTCCATACATTCGATACTGGTAAACTTTGTCAATGCCCTAGAAAGGACATCACACTTATCCAAGGTGTAAGTATACCTATCGCTGATTATCATGCCAGTCTAAATCTAGTGAACTGATAAATCAGGGAATTAAGCTTTTGAACATATAATCATGATTATATTCGACTATGCTGACAACACTATAATCACGAACAAATACATATGTAAACATGAAATAAATGATGTGAACCATGCAACATAAAATGTGATTTCTGATCTTTATTAATTAGTAAATCTGATTATATTGAAATGAGTTTTATTTAGGGAACAAAACCTAACATACTCTTCATGGCCTCCTCCATGCCTCTGAATTTGGACATGGTATATCCATGGTCAATCAGCATCTTCGAGAGAAGATCGGTCTCTGCTGCAATCTGGCAACCAACAAAAAATATATGATATTAGGCATCAAAAGGGAAAGAGGCTTGAAGGAACTTAGCAGATAGAAACTTACCACAGTAAGGGTCGCACTCACATCCTGGATTTGATAAATGGGATTGGTAGAGGCACATGCCTCATATCTCTTCATCGGGATTTGAGTCAGGCCGCCAGCAAAGTGGCTCATCAACTCTGAAGCAAAAGGAGCCAGACATTCTTGTCGTATTCACTATGAGTAAATTTGTCTTGGGCATCATTCAGAATCTTCTTCAGAGCCTCCACCTTTGAATTCCCCTTGGTATACTCCTCCGTGGCGTAATTATGTTTGGCAATTCGGACCTGAGTCCTCTCCTCATCGGCAGGGATGGGGGTTAAGACAATACCAGGAGGCACGGTATACTCGTCCATTTCGGATGGAATCCTTGAGTCAAAACTAGGAACCGGAGTATCCACACGCCTCGACTTTTTAACAGTCTCGGTCTCCACCATCTTGCCTTTACGCTGTCGGTCCAGGGGAGGGAGGATCTCGCCATCTTCTTCTTCCTCCACTTCCTCGTCGATTAAAACGACTTAGTCCTGGGGAATGCTATTAAAAGACCTCCCAATAGTCACCACTAGGTCGCGTGCTTGAGGCACATCGACCTCAGGACTGTAAGTTTGGGCGAGGAAATCCAAAAGGTCATCCATCGGCTTTGTTGCTTAAAGAAATAAACGAATAAAGATGTTAGAACATTATCAGAAAATCATACATGGAAGAGTAATGTAATGAAACTATTCCTACCCTAGCGATCTAATTC